>NC_091324.1:3287474-3484974 GCF_038502225.1 Cherax quadricarinatus
TGCTTCTCCCTCCACTTGTAGCTCTACTGTGTATTCGAAGCTTAAAACCACATGATCGCTGGCCCCAAGGGGTCTTTCATATGTGATGTCCTCGATATCTGCACTACTCAAGGTGAATACTAAGTCCAGTTTTGCTGGTTCATCCTCTCCTCTCTTGTAGTGTCCCTTACATGTTGGTACATGAAGTTTTCCAGTACCACCTCCATCATCTTAGCCCTCCATGTATCTTGGCCCCCATGCGGGTCCAAGTTCTCCCAATCGATCTCCTTGTGGTTAAAGTCACTCATGATCAGGAGCTTTGCCCTGCATGCATGAGCTCTTCTGGCCACTGCAGCCAGTGTCAACCATCGCTCTATTGCTCTCGTCGTACTCTTGCCTTGGCCTCCTGCTGTTCTGTGGTGGGTTATACATCACTGCTATTACCACCTTGGGACCTCCAGAGTGAAGCGTTCCCGCTATGTAATCACTTTCTTCGCTGTCTCCTCTCTCCAGCTCATCAAAATTCCAGCGATTTTTGATCAGCAGTGCCACTCCTCCACCCCCCCTGTTCCCTCTGTCTTTCCTCAGGATTTGGTATCCCGTTGGAAAGATGGCATCTGTTATCATACCTGTAAGCTTGGTTTCTGTGAGAGCTATGATGTCCAGTGATGCCTCTTTGACTCTTTCGTGCCACTCCTCCCACTTATTTGTTATTCCATCAGCGTTTGTGTACCATACCTTCAGTTTCCTTTCCAACACTGTGGTTTGGGGGACCTGTGAGGGTGGGAGACCTGGTAGCATACTGTGGGATTCTATAGCTCGGTGTTGGGTGGAGGCTGTGGGTATGGATTGTAGTGTGTGTTGGGATGGTGTGATAGGTTGTGGGGTTCTGAGAATAGTTGTGTGTGCTTGCCCTTGCTGTGTGTGTGTGTGTGTGTGTGTGTGTGTGTGTGTGTGTGTGTGTGTGTGTGTGTGTGTGTGTCGATCCGAATAGGTAAAACTTGCGATTCTGGCTTCAATAGCAATGCACTTCTTGCCGAATAGGGCAAGTGAAAAATTGTGTATGCAATAATTTCGCAAAAAAATTATTTTGAACCTAACGAAAAAAAATGTATTTCATTATGTTTATTATTAAAGTATTGTAAACTTACATAAATATACTTAGTTGGATTATGCTGAATTAAATTGCGCTTGTTATAATAAGGTTAGATAAGTTTCCTAAGGTTCTTTTGGTACAAAATCATTAATTTTTACATTACCATAAATGAAAAAAATATAGCTTGTGGCCACAAATGCCACATAGATTGGGCAGCCTGATTCACAAGCCATGTTTCTTTCCCAGCCCGGGCACGTCAGTCAGCCTCAAGCATGGATTCAAGCTATCTCAATCTCCTCCTGTATGTTCTGACCTCTCAAGCGATTTTTATATCAGTGCACCACGCAGAAACAAGTGGGTATATACAGAGAGAGATCGCAGTCAGCAGGACTCGACATTGCTTCTGAGACGTGCCCGGGCCGGGAGATAAACATGGCTTGTGAACCAGGCTGCCCAGCTTATGTGGCATTTGTGCACACGAAAACCACTCCTTGTGAGATGCAACATTCCCCCGATGAGAGACAACACAATAAGTGTCCGGGGCCCAAGACTTTTCAACTGCCTTCCAGCATACATAAGACCCCTGGCTGTCTAACAGAAGGCACTGGACAGGCACCTAAAGTCAGTACCTGACCAACCGGGCTGTGGTTCGTACATCAGCTTGCGGGCGGCCAGCAGTAACAGCCTGATTGATCAGAACCTGATCCACCATGAGGCCTGGTCTCAGACCGAGCTGCGGGGGTGTTGGCCCCCGAAACCCTCTCCAGGTAGACTCCAGATAAACTCCAGGAGTGGATAAAATAGCTGCCAGGGAATCTTGTCTGTCTCGGTAACAGTATCGAGTCCTGCTGAATGCGATTTCTCTCTCTCTCTCTCTCTCTCTCTCTCTCTCTCTCTCTCTCTCTCTCTCTCTCTCTCTATATATATATATATATATATATATATATATATATATATATATATAATGCGTGTGTGTGTGTGTGTGTGTGTGTGTGTGTGTGTGTGTGTATACACGTATGTATGTATGGCACCTAAAGATAGAGAACATAAGGAATGGGAGGGAACAGATCATACTTTTTCGGCTTTGTTCTTTTATCTTTGGTTAAGTCATTTTTCCCTGTTACTTTAAATGGTCATGAGTATCGTGTAATAATTGAATATTGGACGTGTGGAAACGTTGGGTACTGTTCCTTACACCTACTGCCCCTCTTCGCGTAGCAGTGAGTAGGTACCTGGGTGTTAGTCGACTTGTATGGGTCGCATCCTGGGGAAGACAATCGAAGGACCACAAGAGAAATCAGCCTCACCGCTTTCCTTCTTGCTTTATCCTCAGTACTAAACGTGTCGGTTAATATTTTGGAAAAATGGTATTCTTAATTTTATATATATAGATTTTTTTATGCATTTTTTTGACATTGTATTAATAACAAAATAACTGTAGACATAACAGTGTGAACAAATGATGAACATTTAACGTAGCGTAACCCAACAAAACAACGAAATGTGATTTATTTTGATTAGGGTCTTTATATTTTATAATTTATTTAAGCACATATACAAAAAATTTTCTGAGGCCAGAAGATGCTCGAGCTCTACACTGGGCACTGGAGTTATGTGTGGCCTGGCTTCTTGTGGGTATTATTGTGAACTTTGTCTAAGTCAAGGTGTGTTGGTTCGAGTCGCCTCCGGTCTTATATAAATGTAAATAATTATTTGTAAATAATTTCGCTTGTTCTGATAGTAAACATATCTGTTCTGTCTACGTTTGTCAATTAATAATACTAAGTTAGGCATTACTAACTTGAAGAAGGCTGGTGAAACCATCCTTCTCTTCTCTGCAACTTCACTAATTAGTTATTCCTGGACTGTCGTTTTAAACTGAGTTATGCTATTAGTGACTTGACGTGATCCAGCGACCCATTTCAACCTTTTGTAGCCGTACAGAATAAGGTACTTGACAACTGCATTTTTTTGCGTACTCCAAAATTGTTAACTTGCCCTGGTATCATGTTGACTTTCCTTCCTAACTGTTACCAGCATTATAGATATGGTTAAGTTTCTTGCTCTATCACTGTCAGCCAGATAATTCGAAGCTTGTGCTTGCAGATGTTTCTTAATGTGTGGTAGTATCAGGCCAGTCGCTGGTAACGCTACATCATAATCTGTTCCCAAGATGAATTTTAGAAAATTCTAGGAAACCATTTAAGATAGAGTGAGGGGCGAATTCCTAGGAAGGATGGAATATATTAGGAGGGGGAGAGAAAACATTTAAGACAGGTGACAGGGAAAGATGGAATTTTAAGGAGGGGATTTAAGAAAAACAAACCTTTTATTTATAGGCTAGATCGGATTGAGTGGGAGTATTTTGACGTTTGTTATATATATATACTCTTACGTAGTAACCTTAGCTAACATAACTAAACGATATTGCTATGGTTTTTATTGACATTATGCATTAATAACTGAGACTCCTCCATGGAACGCCGTATCGTACCAGGATTCTAGAGACAAATATAGTTGCTGGCTGGTGTGCAACGGGCAGTGACGGGAGTTGCAGCCCAGGAAACCGTCGGACGCCATGCTCCAGTGTTCCATTCCCTTCCCGTCTGCCCTGCCCACTCGCCTCTCTTTGATCCCTTATAACCCCTCCTCCAGCCCTCCCTCCCTCCTTCTCATCCTTCCGTTGCAGAGCGGCGGTCATTTTGCATTTCTTTATTTCCCTGAGCCCCCTTCTTCACCGTTTTCCTCCTGCCCCCATCCTTTTCACCCCTCCAATTCTCTTCCCCCTCGACCTTTCGTTGCAGATCCCCCGCTTATTTTGCACGGGCTGGATGATCATTTTTTTAACCCGTGTTGCTCAACGGTCGGCAGATTGTTGGTTTGTTGCAGTGGTGGGTTGGGACGCTATTGTGTGGCAGCCAGCCATACACCTCCCAGCCACCACTACACTCCTCCAACTAGTGCGTTTATTGCACTCTGATACACAATACGTTACAAGTGTTACGTCCAGTACATTCGTTAAAATTTAGAGATGTGTGTAAAAGAGAGAGTATCCTGAGATAACTAGGTCGAGGTATATAGCCTATGGGATATCCCACCATACCTGAGTAGAAGCATAGGTTGTCCCACCATACCCGGGTAGAGGGGGCATGGGCTACCGCGAGTAATCAATGCTACAGTGATGGACAGCCGTCGGCTCCTCGCCCCCGTCGCCTTGAAACATGTTGCAACAATGATTTACTTTTTTGCAACACTTGGTCTGGTTAACCACCGTGACGATGGCTGGTGACAGAGGGCATGGTAAAAGTCGTTAACAGTATATAGGAGGGGGAAGAGGAGTGAGGTTAGAGAAAGACGTACAGAGAGAGAGAGAGACGGCTCAATAAGAGTGCTTTGTTCTAGGGACAAACCAGCAGTTACACCAGCGGATCAACGATGAATTTCCGTTAATAATGAATGACGTGTAACTGGCTGGATTGAAAAGAGCATTCTTGTGTGGTAGCTGGTGACGTGTTTGTTGCTATTCTCTGAAGAGTGATTGAGGGGCGGGGAACTAGGCTTGGTCACCATCACTTGTCAACACCCTAGCTCAGGGACGGACACACACGTACACACTCACTCACTGAAATAAAAAATCCATCCCTAAATATCATAACTCAATATATAGGAACAGGTTTCCTTGACCTGTTAATTTTTAAAGTCTGTTCATAATATCTCCTACATATTATGTGAAGAGGAAAGATGTATAAAATGCTCAGTACACAATAATGTCCTCAAGGATGTACACAGAGACTAAATGTTTCTGGCCGGGCCACCACTTGGAAAAGGCCCGGGCCGGGAGAATACCGGCGAATCTTTAATAATAATAATAACTAAATGTTTCTCATTTTAATGAACACTAAGAGGCTATTTTAATCCCTATTTTAGGGATTAAAGTAATAGTGAATAAGTGACCTTAATGACCCTCCTGTAGTTGATAGACTTTCATCCCCGTTACCCATTAACATTACCTTATTTCTCTATCATAAAGAATTGAAAAAAACAGCAGGAACACAGGAAAAGAATAAACCACAGGAACACAAAAGAATAAACCACAGGAACACAAAAGAATAAACCACAGGAACACAAGAAAAGATTAAACCACAGGAACACAAGAAAAGAATAAACCACAGGAACACAAAAGAATAAACCACAGGAACACAAAAGAATAAACCACAGGAACACAAGAAAAGATTAAACCACAGGAACACAAGAAAAGAATAAACCACAGGAACACAAAAGATTAAACCACAGGAACACAAGAAAAGATTAAACCACGGACCACAAGATAATTAAGGAGCACTGCGCTAGGCCTCCAGGCACACGCTAGGCAAGTTCAACTCGCACAGTGATGATTTCTTTATTAAGGATGTGATTGTTATTAAGAAATAAGGATAGGCGATTAATAATATTTCATAGCTGATTTAATTAGCGGAAACGGGAAAAAACTGAAAAATCTACTCAACAACTACCACACCTACAACAACTACCACACCTACAACAACTACCACACCTACAACAACTACCACACCTACAACAACTACCACACCTACAACAACTACCACACCTACAACAACTACCACACCTACAACAACTACCACACCTACAACAACTACCACACCTACAACAACTACCACACCTACAACAACTACCACACCTACAACAACTACCACACCTACAACAACCACCACACCTACAACAACTACCACACCTACAACAACCACCACACCTACAACAACAACCACACCTACAACAACCACACCTTAAACAACTACACCTTAAACAACTACCACACCAACAACTGCCGCACCTACAGCAACTACCACACCAACTACAACATCTACAACAACCACACCAACTACAACATATACAACAACCACACCAACTACAACATCTACAACAACCACACCAACTACAACATCTACAACAACCACACCAACTACAACATATACAACAACCACACCAACTACAACATCTACAACAACCACACCAACTACAACACCTACAACAATCACGCCAACAACTAAAACACCTACAACAATCACGCCAACAACTACAACTACAACAACCACACCAACAACTACACCTACAACCACACCAACTGCCGCACCTACAACTATCACACCTACAACTGGCGCACCTACAACTACCGCACGTACAACAACTGCCACACGTACAACAACTGCCACACGTACAACAACTGCCACACGTACAACAGCTACCACACCTACAACAACTGCCGCACCTACAACTACCGCACCTACACAACTACCACACCTACAACTGCCACACGTACAACAAGTGCCACACGTACAACAACTACCACACCTACAACAACTACCACACTACAACAACTACCACACCGTACAACAACTACACGTACAACAACTACACGTACAACTACCACACACGTACAACAACTACCACACCTACAACAACCACCACACAACTACACCTACAACAACTACCACACCAACTACCACACCTACAACAACTACCACACCAACTGCCGCACCTACAACTGCCACACCTACAACTACCGCACCTACAACAATCACATCTACAGCACTACCACATATACAGCAACTGCCACACCTACAACTACCGCACCTACAATAACTACCACACCAACAGAACTATCTCACCTACAACTGCTGCACGTACTACTACCACACCTACAACAACTGCCGCACGTACAACTACCACACGTACAATTGCCGCACGTACAACTACCACACCTATAACTGCCGCACCTACAACTGCCGCACCTACAACTGCCGCACCTACAACTGCCGCACCTACAACTACCACACCTACAACAACTGCCGCACCTAGAACTACCACACCTACAACTGTTGCACCAACTACCACACATACAACTGTCGCACCTACAACTACCACACCTATAACTGCCGCACCTACAACTGCCACACCTACAACAACTACCGCACCTACAACTGCCGCACCTACAACTACCACACCTACAACAGCTACCACACCTACAACTGTCGCACCTACAACTGCCGCACCTGCAACTACCACACCAACAACTGTCGCACCTACAACTGCCGCACCTGCAACTGCCGCACCTACAACTGCCGCACCTACAACTACCACACCTACAACAACTACCACACCTACAACAACCACCACACCTACAACAACCACACCTTAAACAACTACACCTTAAACAACTACCACACCAACTGCCGCACCTACAACAACTACCACACCTACAACAACTACCACACCTACAACAACAACCACACCTACAACAACCACACCTTAAACAACTACACCTTAAACAACTACCACACCAACAACTGCCGCACCTACAGCAACTACCACACCAACTACAACATCTACAACAACCACACCAACTACAACATCTACAACAACCACACCAACTACAACATATACAACAACCACACCAACTACAACATCTACAACAACCACACCAACTACAACATCTACAACAACCACACCAACTACAACATATACAACAACCACACCAACTACAACATCTACAATAACCACACCAACTACAACATCTACAACAACCACACCAACTACAACACCTACAACAATCACGCCAACAACTACAACACCTACAACAATCACGCCAACAACTACAACTACAACAATCACGCCAACAACTACAACTACAACAACCACACCAACAACTACACCTACAACCACACCAACTGCCGCACCTACAACTATCACACCTACAACTGGCGCACCTACAACAACTGCCGTACCTTCAACAACTACCACACCTACAACAGCTACCACATCAGCTGCCACACCTACAACAACTGCCGCACCTACAACTACCGCCGCACCTACAACTACCGCACGTACAACAACTGCCACACGTACAACAACTGCCACACGTACAACAGCTACCACACCTACAACAACTGCCGCACCTACAACTACCGCACCTACAATAACTACCACACCTACACAACTACCACACCTACAACTGCCGCACGTACAACAACTGCCACACGTACAACAACTGCCACACGTACAACTGCCGCAGGTACAACAACTGCCACACGTACAACAACTGCCACACGTACAACAACTGCCGCACGTACAACTACCACACCTACAACAACCAGACCAACTACCACACCTACAACAACTACCACACCAACTACCACACCTACAACAACTACCACACCAACTGCCGCACCTACAACTGCCACACCTACAACTGCCACACCTACAACAATCACATCTACAGCACTACCACATATACAGCAACTGCCACACCTACAACTACCGCACCTACAATAACTACCACACCAACAGAACTATCTCACCTACAACTGCTGCACGTACTACTACCACACCTACAACAACTGCCGCACCTACAACTGCCGCACCTAGAACTACCACACCTACAACTGTTACACCAACTACCACACATACAACTGTCGCACCTACAACTACCACACCTATAACTGCCGCACCTACAACTACCACACCTATAACTGCCGCACCTACAACTGCCACACCTACAACAACTACCGCACCTACAACTGCCGCACCTACAACTACCACACCTACAGCTACCACACCTACAACTGTCGCACCTACAACTGCCGCACCTGCAACTACCACACCAACAACTGTCGCACCTACAACTGCCGCACCTACAACTGCCGCACCTACAACTACCACACCAACAATTGCCGCACCTACAACTACCACACCTACAACTGTCGCACCTACACCAACTGCCGCACGTACAACTGCCTCACCTACAACTGCACGTACAACTACCACACCTACAAGTGCCGCACGTGCAACTGGCTCACCTACGAAAACTGCCGCACGTACAACTAACCCCCCTACAACAACTGCCGCACGTACAACTGGCGCACGTTCAACAACTGCCGCACGTACAACAGATGAGACACGTACAACTGCCGCACGTACAACTACCATACCTGCTACAACTACCACACCTATAACTGCCGCACCTATAACAACTACCACACCAACTGCCGCACCTACAACTATCGCACCTACAGCTGTCGCACGTACAACTGCTGCTGCACGTACAACTACCACACCTGCTACAAGTACCACATATACAACAAGTGCCGCACCTACAATAACTGCCGTACCTGCAGCTACCACACCTGCTACAACTACCACACATACAAGTGCCGCACCTACAACTGCCACACCTACAACAACTGCTACACCTACAACAAATGTCGCACCTACATCAACTGCCACATCAACAATTACCACACCTACAACTACCACACCTACAACTACCACACCTACAACTACCACACCTACAACTACCACACCTGCAACAAATACCACACCTACACAACTACAGCACCTACAACAACTTCCACACCTACAACAACCACACCTACAACAACTATTACAAAGTCATAAGAATTACCACAACTAACATCACAAGTAAAACAACCACACACAACCACCACACCCACACACAACCACCACAACCACACACAACCACCACACCCACACACAACCACCACACCCACACACAACCACCACACCCACACACAACCACCACACCCACACACAACCACCACACCCACACACAACCACCACACCCACACACAACCACCACACCCACACAAATACCGCAAACACCTTACCCACGCAACTACCACACCTACACAACTATCCCATTTACACTTAAGCTACCGCACTCACCCAATAACTACCACACACAAATACCATAACCACAATACCACTCCCACAACTACAATAACTGCCACGACCACCCAACTACCACAACAACTGCCACAACTACCATGGCTGCCACACAAGCAACAACTATCACACCCACACAACTGCCAAACCCACACAGCCACCACACCCACACAACAACCACCACACCCACGTAACCACCACGCCCACACAACCATTACACCCACACAACTACCACATCCACACCACAACACCCACACAACGATCACACCCACACAACCACCACACCCACACAACCACAACACCCACACTACCACCACACTCACACAACTACCACCACACTCACACAACTACCACCACACTCACACAACTACCACCACACTCAAGGTGGGTGGTTGCTGGGGTGTGTATCACCACCACACACAAGGTGGGTGGTTGCTGGGGTGTGTATCACCACCACACACAAGGTGGGTGGTTCCTGGGGTGTGTATCACCACCACACACAAGGTGGGTGGTTGCTGGGGTGTGTACCACCACCACACACAAGGTGGGTGGTTGCTGGGGTGTGTACCACCACCACACACGGTGGGTGGTTGCTGGGGTGTGTACTACCACCACACACAAGGTGGGTGGTTGCTGGGGTGTGTATCACCACCACACACAAGGTGGGTGGTTGCTGGGGTGTGTATCACCACCACACACAAGGTGGGTGGTTGCTGGGGTTTGTATCACCATCATACACAAGGTAGGTGGTTGCTGGGGTGTGTACGATCACCACACACAAGGTAGGTGGTTGCTGGGATGTGTACCACCACTACGCACAAGGTGGGTGGTTGCTGGGGTGTGTACCACCACTACCCACAAGGTAGGTGGTTGCTGGGGTGTGTACCACCATTACGCACAAGATGGGTGGTTGCTGGGGTGTGTACCGCCATCACACACAAGGTGGGTGGTTGCTGGGGTGTGTACCACCACCACACAAGGTGGGTGGTTGCTGGGGTGTGTACCACCACCACCACCACCACCACCACACTCAAAGCAGGTGGTTGCTGGGGTGTGTACCACCACCACCACACTCAAGGTAGGTGGTTGCTGGGGTGTGTACCACCACTACACACAAGGTGGGTGGTTGTTGGGGTGTGTACCACCACCACACACAAGGTGGGTGGTTGCTGGGGTGTGTACCACCACCACACGCAAGGTGGGTGGTTGCTGGTGTGTTTACCACTACCACACACAGGGTGGGTGGTTGCTGGGGTGTGTACCACCACCACCACACACGGTAGGTGGTTGCTGGGGTGTGTACTACCACCACACACAAGGTGGGTGGTTGCTGGGGTATCACCACCACACACAAGGTGGGTGGTTGCTGGGGTATCACCACCACACACAAGGTGGGTGGTTGCTGGGGTGTGTATCACCACCACACACAAGGTGGGTGGTTGCTGGGGTTTGTATCACCATCACACACAAGGTAGGTGGTTGCTGGGGTGTGTACGATCACCACACACAAGGTAGGTGGTTGCTGGGGTGTGTACCACCACTACGCACAAGGTGGGTGGTTGCTGGGGTGTGTACCACCACTACCTACAAGGTAGGTGGTTGCTGGGGTGTGTACCACCACCACCACACACAAGGTGGGTGGTTGCTGGGGTGTGTACCGCCATCACACACAAGGTGGGTGGTTGCTGGGGTGTGTACCACCACCACACAAGGTGGGTGGTTGCTGGGGTGTGTACCACCACCACCACCACCACCACCACACTCAAAGCAGGTGGTTGCTGGGGTGTGTACCACCACCACCACACACAAGGTAGGTGGTTGCTGGGGTGTGTACCACCACTACCCACAAGGTAGGTGGTTGCTGGGGTGTGTACCACCATTACGCACAAGGTAGGTGGTTGCTGGGGTGTGTAGCACCACCACCACACAAGGTGGGTGGTTGCTGGGGTGTGTACCACCACCACATAAGGTGGGTGGTTGCTGGGGTGTGTACCACCACCACCACCACCACCACACTCAAAGCATGTGGTTGCTGGGGTGTGTACCACCACCACCACACTCAAGGTAGGTGGTTGCTGGGGTGTGTACCACCACTACACACAAGATGGGTGGTTGTTGGGGTGTGTACCACCACCACACACAAGGTGGGTGGTTGCTGGGGTGTGTACCACCACCACACGCAAGGTGGGTGGTTGCTGGTGTGTTTACCACTACCACACACAGGGTGGGTGGTTGCTGGGGTGTGTACCACCACCACCACACACGGTAGGTGGTTGCTGGGGTGTGTACTACCACCACACACAAGGTGGGTGGTTGCTGGGGTATCACCACCACACACAAGGTGGGTGGTTGCTGGGGTGTGTATCACCACCACACACAAGGTGGGTGGTTGCTGGGGTTTGTATCACCATCACACACAAGGTAGGTGGTTGCTGGGATGTGTACGATCACCACACACAAGGTAGGTGGTTGCTGGGGTGTGTACCACCACTACGCACAAGGTGGGTGGTTGCTGGGGTGTGTACCACCACTACCCACAAGGTAGGTGGTTGCTGGGGTGTGTACCACCACCACCACACACAAGGTGTGTGGTTGCTGGGGTGTGTACCGCCATCACACACAAGGTGGGTGGTTGCTGGGGTGTGTACCACCACCACACAAGGTGGGTGGTTGCTGGGGTGTGTACCACCACCACCACCACCACCACCACCACACTCAAAGCAGGTGGTTGCTGGGGTGTGTACCACCACCACCACACTCAAGGTAGGTGGTTGCTGGGGTGTGTACCACCACTACACACAAGGTGGGTGGTTTTTGGGGTGTGTACCACCACCACACACAAGGTGGGTGGTTGCTGGGGTGTGTACCACCACCACACGCAAGGTGGGTGGTTGCTGGTGTGTTTACCACTACCACACACAGGGTGGGTGGTTGCTGGGGTGTGTACCACCACCACCACACAAGGTGGGTGGTTGCTGGGGTGTGTACCACCACCACACACAAGGTGGGTGGTTGCTGGGGTGTGTACCACCACCACACACAAGGTGGGTGGTTGCTGGGGTGTTTACCACCACCACACACAAGGTGGGTGGTTGCTGGGGTGTGTACCACCACCACACACAAGGTGGGTGGTTGCTGGGGTGTGTACCACCACCACACACAGGGTGGGTGGTTGCTGGGGTGTGTACCACCACCACACACAGGGTGGGTGGTTGCTGGGGTGTTTACCACCACTCCGCCTAAGGAACTAAAATCAACAAAAACCAGTGCAAGTCCTCGTCATTGGCATAAAAACCAACAAGGCAGAGCGGGTAAAGAAAAAACCTGGCAAGAGGGTCCCATGCAGGGTAAAAAACCCTCTTGGTGGGGTGGGTTGAATGGGCTTGTCCGCTGCAACAGTTACCGTGCACACAAGCCAGGTAACGAGAGTGGCTTAAGTCGCCTCTGTCCCAGCTGGAAAAATGTTGCAGTGTGTTGCAAGCTCGTGTGCAACATTGTGTTGAGCACGGTCTCTTAGATTCTTAAGCGGCTCGTAATAGCGGTCTTCTTCCGTGGAGCGGGGTGGGTGGCGGGTGTCGCGGTGACAACGCCTGTTGCATGTTCTAGTGGTCACACCTGTGCTGCTCTTGCACAGGCAACAGCCACGGTGTTAAGGATGCAGATCGTTTTGATGTCTAGTGTGCAACTTGCACACCTATAATGTGTAATTACAAGTGCTTGTCGCTTCTGTGCTGCGCTACGTGTCTAATGCTATTCTATGTTGGGTCACTGGTCTGAGTGTTACCCGTTTGTCATTTTTGTTCCTGTGTTGGGTTATTTGTTTTTTTTACCACTTGGGTTACTTGTGGCTTCCAGTGTCCGCCAGTGCCCAGGTGTCATTATGTTGGTGACCCGAATGGCATCGACGGATATAGGCCATATATCTACTTGGGTTATCCTGGGTAAATAACCTACAGGAGCTTTAGTAATCCCAAGGACCTCTACTACTACTATTACTACTACTACTACTACTACCATCGACTTGCATGTGGTGGGGATAGCAAGACCTGCCACCGTCTACTCTCATCTACATTTTATCCTGGTATAAACCTTGGTAATAAATACCGACAAGTTGGTTTAGAAAGACACATTTTATCCTACACGATGTTTTCACTCCAATCTTTCTTCAAGATTAATGGACTGAAAACATCGATTCCAGGCTGAGGGACTGATTACTCAGACTCCCCCCACTCTTTTCCCACTGTTCTTCTCTGTATTGGACTGAAGAAGTCACTGGCTGGCGAAACGTTTCCTCAATAAATGTTGCACAAGTGTCACATTCTTCAACTTGTCGTTTTGTAAATAATTTACCACATTAAAATATTTACACTGATTATTAATTTACACCTGAAGTCTAGAAGAGCAAGTTAAATTGACCAACACTTTGATGTTTAAATGATGAAATCTTACAAGAAGGAGGTGAGGGTCGAGAAGGAGTTAGGCTTTAATCCTGCGGAATAGTCCTGTCGGAGGTACCAAAGGAGGGAGATGAAGAAGGGGGAAAAAAAAGAACCGGTATAACAAACGGCAGTGATGGTTGATGGCGGACAAAAAGTGTATCCAAGGGTGTGAGGTGAATAGTGTTGACCAGTGCAGCCTCGTCCAGGAGGGTGCTCCAGGTACCAGCCACCAACCCACACTATATACCCACGATAAAAATGTTGCACGGCTATTGCAAGCTCGTGTGCAACACATTGTGAGGTCGCGTGGTGGTTACTTTGTGTTGTAGTAAAAAAGGAGGTTAGATTGCACGCGCGGAGTTGTAACTTGGAGCCAATAAGGTAGGTAATGTTTACTTGAGAAGGGTGTTAAGGAGTAGTGACTGGTGCTGATGGACTCCCAGACAGGTGCTGGAGCAGTAGCTGCTACCACCAGCCTGTTGCAGAGCGTGATGGGGCAGTGTGGAGCAGTGTGCAACTTGTGTGTGGATCATCTCACGCCGCTGACAAGACTTGTTACGAAGTTAGGGCGACACTGGCAGTGGTAATGAGGTGTGTGGGAGCCACAAGTCAACAATAACAGTGGGAATAAAGTGTGAATACCATCCACAGGATGAGTACTAGGTGTATACCACCCACAGGATGAGTACTAGGTGTATACCACCCACAGGATGAGTACTAGGTGTATACCACACACAGGATGAGTACTAGGTGTATACCACCCACAGGATGAGTACTAGGTGTATACCACCCACAGGATGAGTACTAGGTGTATACCACCCACAGGATGAGTACTAGGTGTATACCACCCACAGGATGAGTACTAGGTGTATACCACCCACAGGACGAGTACTAGGTGTATACCACCCACAGGACGAGTACTAGGTGTATACCACCCACAGGATGAGTGCTAGGTGTATACCACCCACAGGATGAGTGCTAGGTGTATACCACCCACAGGATGAGTGCTAGGTGTATACCACCCACAGGATGAGTGCTAGGTGTAAACCGCCCACAGGATGAGTACTAGGTGTATACCACCCACAGGATGAGTACTAGGTGTATGCCACCCACAGAATGAGTACTAGGTGTATACCACCCACAGGATGAGTACTAGGTGTATACCAAGCACAGGATGAGTACTAGGTGTATGCCACCAACAGGATGAGTACTAGGTGAATGCCACCCACAGGATGAGTGTTAGGTGAATGCCACCCACAGGATGAGTGTTAGGCGAACGCCACCCACAGGATGAGTGTTAGGCGAACGCCACCCACAGGATGAGTGTTAGGCGAACGCCACCCACAGGATGAGTGTTAGGCGAACGCCACCCACAGGATGAGTGTTAGGCGAACGCCACCCACAGGATGAGTGTTAGGCGAACGCCACCCACAGGATGAGTGTTAGGCGAACGCCACCCACAGGATGAGTGTTAGGCGAACGCCACCCACAGGATGAGTGTTAGGCGAACGCCACCCACAGGATGAGTGTTAGGCGAACGCCACCCACAGGATGAGTGTTAGGCGAACGCCACCCACAGGATGAGTGTTAGGCGAACGCCACCCACAGGATGAGTGTTAGGCGAACGCCACCCACAGGATGAGTGTTAGGCGAACGCCACCCACAGGATGAGTGTTAGGCGAACGCCACCCACAGGATGAGTGTTAGGCGAACGCCACCCACAGGATGAGTGTTAGGCGAACGCCACCCACAGGATGAGTGTTAGGCGAACGCCACCCACAGGATGAGTGTTAGGCGAACGCCACCCACAGGATGAGTGTTAGGCGAACGCCACCCACAGGATGAGTGTTAGGCGAACGCCACCCACAGGATGAGTGTTAGGCGAACGCCACCCACAGGATGAGTGTTAGGCGAACGCCACCCACAGGATGAGTGTTAGGCGAACGCCACCCACAGGATGAGTGTTAGGCGAACGCCACCCACAGGATGAGTGTTAGGCGAACGCCACCCACAGGATGAGTGTTAGGCGAACGCCACCCACAGGATGAGTGTTAGGCGAACGCCACCCACAGGATGAGTGTTAGGCGAACGCCACCCACAGGATGAGTGTTAGGCGAACGCCACCCACAGGATGAGTGTTAGGCGAACGCCACCCACAGGATGAGTGTTAGGCGAACGCCACCCACAGGATGAGTGTTAGGCGAACGCCACCCACAGGATGAGTGTTAGGCGAACGCCACCCACAGGATGAGTGTTAGGCGAACGCCACCCACAGGATGAGTGTTAGGCGAACGCCACCCACAGGATGAGTGTTAGGCGAACGCCACCCACAGGATGAGTGTTAGGCGAACGCCACCCACAGGATGAGTGTTAGGCGAACGCCACCCACAGGATGAGTGTTAGGCGAACGCCACCCACAGGATGAGTGTTAGGCGAACGCCACCCACAGGATGAGTGTTAGGCGAACGCCACCCACAGGATGAGTGTTAGGCGAACGCCACCCACAGGATGAGTGTTAGGCGAACGCCACCCACAGGATGAGTGTTAGGCGAACGCCACCCACAGGATGAGTGTTAGGCGAACGCCACCCACAGGATGAGTGTTAGGCGAACGCCACCCACAGGATGAGTGTTAGGCGAACGCCACCCACAGGATGAGTGTTAGGCGAACGCCACCCACAGGATGAGTGTTAGGCGAACGCCACCCACAGGATGAGTGTTAGGCGAACGCCACCCACAGGATGAGTGTTAGGCGAACGCCACCCACAGGATGAGTGTTAGGCGAACGCCACCCACAGGATGAGTGTTAGGCGAACGCCACCCACAGGACGAGTGTTAGGCGAACGCCACCCACAGGACGAGTGTTAGGCGAACGCCACCCACAGGACGAGTGTTAGGCGAACGCCACCCACAGGACGAGTGTTAGGCGAACGCCACCCACAGGACGAGTGTTAGGCGAACGCCACCCACAGGACGAGTGTTAGGCGAACGCCACCCACAGGACGAGTGTTAGGCGAACGCCACCCACAGGACGAGTGTTAGGCGAACGCCACCCAGAGGACGAGTGTTAGGCGAACGCCACCCAGAGGACGAGTGTTAGGCGAACGCCACCCAGAGGACGAGTGTTAGGCGAACGCCACCCAGAGGACGAGTGTTAGGCGAACGCCACCCAGAGGACGAGTGTTAGGCGAACACCACCCAGAGGACGAGTGTTAGGCGAACACCACCCAGAGGACGAGTGTTAGGTGAACACCACCCAGAGGACGAGTGTTAGGTGAACACCACCCAGAGGATGAGTGTTAGGTGAACACCACCCAGAGGATGAGTGTTAGGTGAACACCACCCAGAGGATGAGTGTTAGGTGAACACCACCCAGAGGATGAGTGTTAGGCGAACACCACCCACAGGACGAGTGTTAGGCGAACACCACCCACAGGACGAGTGTTAGGCGAACACCACCCACAGGACGAGTGTTAGGCGAACACCACCCACAGGACGAGTGTTAGGCGAACACCACCCACAGGACGAGTGTTAGGCGAACACCACCCACAGGACGAGTGTTAGGCGAACACCACCCACAGGACGAGTGTTAGGCGAACACCACCCACAGGACGAGTGTTAGGCGAACACCACCCACAGGACGAGTGTTAGGCGAACACCACCCACAGGACGAGTGTTAGGCGAACACCACCCACAGGACGAGTGTTAGGCGAACACCACCCACAGGACGAGTGTTAGGCGAACACCACCCACAGGACGAGTGTTAGGCGAACACCACCCACAGGACGAGTGTTAGGCGAACACCACCCACAGGACGAGTGTTAGGCGAACACCACCCACAGGACGAGTGTTAGGCGAACACCACCCACAGGACGAGTGTTAGGCGAACACCACCCACAGGACGAGTGTTAGGCGAACACCACCCACAGGACGAGTGTTAGGCGAACACCACCCACAGGACGAGTGTTAGGCGAACACCACCCACAGGACGAGTGTTAGGCGAACACCACCCACAGGACGAGTGTTAGGCGAACACCACCCACAGGACGAGTGTTAGGCGAACACCACCCACAGGACGAGTGTTAGGCGAACACCACCCACAGGACGAGTGTTAGGCGAACACCACCCACAGGACGAGTGTTAGGCGAACACCACCCACAGGACGAGTGTTAGGCGAACACCACCCACAGGACGAGTGTTAGGCGAACACCACCCACAGGACGAGTGTTAGGCGAACACCACCCACAGGACGAGTGTTAGGCGAACACCACCCACAGGACGAGTGTTAGGCGAACACCACCCACAGGACGAGTGTTAGGTGAACACCACCCACAGGACGAGTGTTAGGTGAACACCACCCACAGGACGAGTGTTAGGTGAACACCACCCACAGGACGAGTGTTAGGTGAACACCACCCAGAGGATGAGTGTTAGGTGAACACCACCCAGAGGATGAGTGTTAGGTGAACACCACCCACAGGATGAGTGTTAGGTGAACACCACCCAGAGGATGAGTGTTAGGTGAACACCACCCAGAGGATGAGTGTTAGGTGAACACCACCCACAGGATGAGTGTTAGGTGAACACTGCCTTACAACAGTAGTTAAAACAAAACCAGAACAGAAAGGACAATGCAAGAACAGCAAGGCCAACACAACAGTAAAGTCAACACAACAGTAAGGCCAACACAACAGTAAAGTCAACACAACAGTAAAGTCAACACAACAGTAAGGCCAACACAACAGTAAAGTCAACACAACAGTAAGGCCAACACAACAGTAAGGCCAACACAACAGTAAAGTCAACACAACAGTAAGGCCAACACAACAGTAAAGTCAACACAACAGTAAGGCCAACACAACAGTAAGGCCAACACAACAGTAAAGTCAACACAACAGTAAGGCCAACACAACAGTAAGGCCAACACAACAGTAAAGTCAACACAACAGTAAGGCCAACACAACAGTAAAGTCAACACAACAGTAAGGCCAACACAACAGTAAGGCCAACACAACAGTAAAGTCAACACAACAGTAAGGCCAACACAACAGTAAAGTCAACACAACAGTAAGGCCAACACAACAGTAAGGCCAACACAACAGTAAAGTCAACACAACAGTAAGGCCAACACAACAGTAAGGCCAACACAACAGTAAGGCCAACACAACAGTAAGGCCAACACAACAGTAAGGCCAACACAACAGTAAGGCCAACACAACAGTAAGGCCAACACAACAATAAGGCCAACACAAAAATAAGGCCAACACAAAAATAAGGCCAACACAACAGTAAGGCCTACACAACAGTAGGGACAATACAGTAAGGCCAACACAGCAGTAAGGCCAACATAGCAGTAAGGCCAACACAGCAGTAAGGCCAACACAACAGTAAGGCTAACACAACAGTATGGACAATACAACAGTAAGGCCAACAGAACAGTAGGGCCAACACAACAGTAGGGCCAACACAACAGTAGGGGCAACACATCAGTAAGGCCAACACATCAGTAAGGCCAACACATCAGTAAGGCCAACACAACAGTAAGGCCAACACAACAGTAAGGCCAACACAACAGTAGGGACAACACAACAGTAGGGACAACACAACAGTAGGGACAACACAACAGTAAGGCCAACAGAACAGTAGAGACAACACAACAGTAAGGCCAACACCAAAGTAAAGTCAACACAACAGTAGGGACAACACAACAGTAGGGACAACACAACAGTAAGGCCAACACAACAGTAGGGACAACACAACAGTAGGGACAAAACAGTAAGGCCAACACAACGGTAAGGCCAACACAACAGTAGGGACAACACAACAGTAGGGACAACACAACAGCAGGGACAACACAACAGTAAGGACAACACAACAGTAAAGTCAACACAACAGTAAGGCGAACACAACAGTAAGGCGAACACAACAGTAAGGCCAACACAACAGTAATGCCAACACAACATTAGGGACAACACAACAGTAAGGCCAACACAACAGTAAAGTCAACACAACGGTAAGGACAACACAACAGTAAGGCCATGACAACAGTAGGGACAACACAACAGTAAGGCCATGACAACAGTAGAGACAACACAACAGTAAGGATTGCACAACAGCAGTAGGTACAACACAATAATAATAATAATAATAATAATAATAATAATAATAATAATAATAATAATAATATATTTACTACAAGTACGTGTACAAGGTATACAGTCCTAGCTGACATCAGTGACATACTACTATATAGAAAGCCGCTTGTTATGCTGAGCATTTAGGGCAAATTAGGTCAGTTTTGTCCCAGGATGTGACGCACACCCGTCCACTAACACTCTGGTACCTATTTTGCTGATGGAGAACATGGACAGCAGGTGTCTTGAGGAAACTCGTCATTAACAGTAAGAACAACACAACAGTGAGGACAACACAACAGTATGGACAATACAACACAACAGTACGGACAATACAACACAACAGTAAGGACAAGAAAATACAACAGTAAGGACAAAACAATAGAAAGAAGTACACAACTACAGGAAGGACAGCAACAATAGCAAGGACAAGGCAACAACAGTAAGGACAACACATTAACAGTAAGGACAGAGCAATATCAGTAAGGAGAACACAAGAAAGGAGAACATAACAACAGTAAGGACAACACATTAACAGTAAGGACAGAGCAATATCAGTAAGGAGAACACAAGAAAGGAGAACATAACAACAGTAAGGAGAACACAACAGTAAGGAGAGCACAATAGTAAGAACACAACAGTAAGGAGAACTCAAAAGTAAGGAGAGCACCACAACAGTAAGGAGAACACAACAACAGTAAGGAGAAAACAGTAAGGAGAGCACAACAACAGTAAGGAGAGCACAACAACAGTGAGAGCACAGCAACAGTAAGGATAGCACACCAACAGTAAGGAGAGCACAGCAACAGTAAGGAACGCACAGCAACAGTAAGGAACGCACAGCAACAGTAAGGACAACACAGCAACAGTAAGGATAACACAACAACGGTAAGAAAACAATGGTAAGGAGAAAACAACAGTAAAGAGAACACAACAGTAAGGACAACTCAACAGTGAAGACAACGCAACAACAGTCGAGACAACTCAACAACGGTGTCGACAAGAGTTCAACTGTAAGTACAACGCCACAACAGCAACAACAAAACAGTAAATACTACATCAGTAAAGAAAACACAACAACAGTAAAAAGAAGACCAATACAAAAAACAAGAACAATAACAACAGTAAGACGTACAACACAACAGTAAGAACAAACACACTAACGGTAAGAATACCTTAACAGCAAGAATAATAATAAAATAGAACACCTTTACAACAGTAATGACAACCCTCCCCTTCCCCAACCAACAGTGCAGGCAGCAGCAACAACAGGAGCGGCAGCAGCAATAACAGCAGCAGCACCAACAGCAGCAGCACCAACAGCAGCAACAACAATAGAAACAGCAACAGCAGCAGCAACAGCATCGTGGTACTGCTGTTCAGGGTTCGTCAGGAAACAGGACAAGTGTTTCCTGACGCGGGTCTTAGTAAGATGACGACCCGCCGTTGGATCTTTTGGTCATCTGACCGAGGCCTTCGACTGGCTTACCGGTCCACCCACTGAAAAATTATGGTCACAATTACAACCAGGTTCACAAGCAACCGTGCCAGGTATATTTCCCAGCATGTGTAGTACCACGTACGTCTATATCTTACGTTTAAAACAACACAGTACAGACAGTTAAACAAGAAAGTTCACTTGACTGTCAATAATGTAGGGAATATCTGTTTATGCTGTAGCATTGTCATCCATGATTTGTGCCATGATGGACGTGATTCTTGCAACGTTGTCCATGATGGACGTGATTCTTGCAACGTTGTCCATGATGGACGTGATTCTTGCAACGTTGTCCATGATGGACGTGATTCTTGCAACGTTGTCCATGATGGACGTGATTCTTGCAACGTTGTCAATGATGGACGTGATTCTTGCAACGTTGTCCATGATGGACGTGATTCTTGCAACGTTGTCCATGATGGACGTGATTCTTGCAACGTTGTCCATGATGGACGTGATTCTTGCAACGTTGTCCATGATGGACGTGATTCTTGCAACGTTGTCCATGATGGACGTGATTCTTGCAACGTTGTCCATGATGGACGTGATTCTTGCAACGTTGTCCATGATGGACGTGATTCTTGCAACGTTGTCCATGATGGACGTGATTCTTGCAACGTTGTCCATGATGGACGTGATTCTTGCAACGTTGTCAATGATGGACGTGATTCTTGCAACGTTGTCCATGATGGACGTGATTCTTGCAACGTTGTCCATGATGGACGTGATTCTTGCAACGTTGTCCATGATGGACGTGATTCTTGCAACGTTGTCCATGATGGACGTGATTCTTGCAACGTTGTCCATGATGGACGTGATTCTTGCAACGTTGTCCATGATGGACGTGATTCTTGCAACGTTGTCCATGATGGACGTGATTCTTGCAACGTTGTCCATGATGGACGTGATTCTTGCAACGTTGTCCATGATGGACGTGATTCTTGCAACGTTGTCCATGATGGACGTGATTCTTGCAACGTTGTCCATGATGGACGTGATTCTTGCAACGTTGTCCATGATGGACGTGATTCTTGCAACGTTGTCCATGATGGACGTGAGTCTTGCAACACTGTGCACCATGATGGACGTGATTCTTGCAACGTTGTCCATGATGGACGTGATTCTTGCAACGTTGTCCATGATGGACGTGATTCTTGCAACGTTGTCCATGATGGACGTGATTCTTGCAACGTTGTCCATGATGGACGTGATTCTTGCAACGTTGTCCATGATGGACGTGATTCTTGCAACGTTGTCCATGATGGACGTGATTCTTGCAACGTTGTCCATGATGGACGTGATTCTTGCAACGTTGTCCATGATGGACGTGATTCTTGCAACGTTGTCCATGATGGACGTGATTCTTGCAACGTTGTCCATGATGGACGTGATTCTTGCAACGTTGTCCATGATGGACGTGATTCTTGCAACGTTGTCCATGATGGACGTGATTCTTGCAACGTTGTCCATGATGGACGTGATTCTTGCAACGTTGTCCATGATGGACGTGATTCTTGCAACGTTGTCCATGATGGACGTGATTCTTGCAACGTTGTCCATGATGGACGTGATTCTTGCAACGTTGTCCATGATGTACGTGATTCTTGCAACGTTGTCCATGATGGACGTGATTCTTGCAACGTTGTCCATGATGGACGTGATTCTTGCAACGTTGTCCATGATGTACGTGATTCTTGCAACGTTGTCCATGATGGACGTGATTCTTGCAACGTTGTCCATGATGGACGTGATTCTTGCAACGTTGTCCATGATGGACGTGAGTCTTGCAACACTGTGCACCATGATGGACGTGATTCTTGCAACATTGTCATGATGGACGGGATTCTTGCAACACTGTCCATGATGGATGTGATTCTTGTAACACTGTCAGCTATGATGGACGTGATTCTAACAACATTGTCATGATGGACGTGATTCTTGCAACACTGTCCACAATGATGGACGTGTCTTGCAACACTGTCGGACATGATGGATGTGATTCTTGCAACATTATCATGATGGACGTGATTCTTGCAACATGATGGACGTGATTCTTACAACATCGTCCGCCATGATGGACGTGATTCTTGCAACATTGTCATGATGGACGTGATTCTTGCAACACTGTCCATGATGGACGTGATTCTTGCAACACTGTCCACCATGATGGACGTGTCTTGCAACACTGCCGGACATGATGGACGTGATTCTTGCAACATTATCATGATGGACGTGATTCTTGCAACATCATGATGGACGTGATTCTTGCAACATTATCATGAAGGACGTGATTCTTACATCGTCCGCCATGATGGACGTGATTCTTGCAACATTGTCATGATGGACGTGATTCTTGCAACATTAGCATGATGGACGTGACTCTTGCAACAGTCCGCCATTATGGACGTGATTCTTGCAACACTGTCCACCATGATGGACGTGATTCTTGCAACATTGTCTGCCATGATGGATGTAATTCTTGCAACATTGTCTGTCCTGATGGACGTGTCTTGCAACACTGTCCGCCGTGATGGACGTGATTCTTGCAACACTGTCCGCCATGGACGTGATTCTTGCAACACTGTCCATGATGGACGTGATTCTTGCAACACTGTCCATGATGGACGTGATTCTTGCAACACTGTCCGCCGTGATGGACGTGATTCTTGCAACATTATCATGAACGTGAGTCTTGCAACATTGCCATGATGGACGTGATTCTTGAAACACTGTCCGCCATGATGGACGTGAGTCTTGCAACACTGTCCATGATGGACGTGATTCTTGCAACATTGCCATGATAGACGTGATTCTTGCAACACTGTCCGCCATGATGGACGTGATTCTTGCAACACTGTCCACCATGGACGTGATTCTTGCAACACTGTCCACCATGGACGTGTCTTGCAATACTGTCCGCCATGGTCGTGACTCTTGCAACATTGCCATGATGGACGTGATTCTTGCAATATTGTCCATGATGGACGTGATTCTTGCAACACTGTCCGCCGTGATGGACGTGAGCCTTGCAACACTGTCCGCCATAATGGACGTGATTCTTGCAACACTGTCAGTCATGATGGACATAATTCTTGCAACACTGTCCGCCATGATGGACGTGATTCTTGCAACACTGTCCATGATGGACGTGATTCTTACAATATCGTCCGCCATGATGGACGTGATTCTTGCAACATTGTCATGATGGACGTGATTCTTGCAACACTGTCCATGATGGACGTGATTCTTGCAACATTATCATGATGGACGTGATTCTTGCAACATCATGATGGACGTGATTCTTGCAACATTATCATGATGGACGTGATTCTTGCAACATCATGATGGACGTGATTCTTGCAACATTATCATGATGGACGTGATTCTTCCAACATCATGATGGACGTGATTCTTGCAACATTATCATGAAGGACGTGATTCTTACAACATCGTCCGCCATGATGGACGTGATTCTTGCAACATTGTCATGATGGACGTGATTCTTGCAACATTAGCATGATGGACGTGACTCTTGCAACAGTCCGCCATTATGGACGTGATTCTTGCAACACTGTCCACCATGATGGACGTGATTCTTGCAGCATTGTCTGCCATGATGGATGTAATTCTTGCAACATTATCATGAACGTGAGTCTTGCAACATTGCCATGATGGACGTGATTCTTGAAACACTGTCCATGATGGACGTGATTCTTCCAACACAGCCCATGATGGACACGAGTCTTGCAACACTGTCCGCCATGATGGACGTGATTCTTGCAACACTGTCAGTCATGATGGACGTAATTCTTGCAACACTGTCCGCCATGATGGACGTGATTCTTGCAACACTGTCCATGATGGACGTGATTCTTGCAACACAGTCCATGATGGACACGAGTCTTGCAACACTGTCCGCCATGATGCACGTGATTCTTGCAACATTGTCATGATGGACGTGATTATTGCAACATTGCCATGATGGAGGTGATTCTTGCAACGCTGTCCGCCATGATGGACGCGAGTCTTGCAACACTGTCCGCCGTGATGGACGTGATTCTTGCAACATTATCATGAACGTGAGTCTTGCAACATTGCCATGATGAACGTGATTCTTGAAACACTGTCCGCCATGATGGACGTGAGTCTTGCAACACTGTCCATGATGGACGTGATTCTTGCAACATTGCCATGATAGACGTGAGCCTTGCAATACTGTCCGCCATGATGGACGGTCTTGCAATGCTGTCTGCCATGATGGTCGTGACTCTTGCAACATTGTCATGATGTACGTGATTCTTGTAACACTGTCCGTCATGATGGACGTGATTCTTGCAACACTGTCCGCCATGATGGACGTGATTCTTGCAACACTGTCCGTCATGATGGACGTGTTTCTTGCAACACTGTCCACCATGATGGACATGATTCTTGCAACATTGCCATGACGGACGTGATTCTTGCAACATTGCCATGACGGACGTGATTCTTGCAACATTGTCTGCCATGATGGGCGTGATTCTTGCAATATTGTCCACCATGATGGACGTGATTCTTGCAACACTGTCCACCTTGATGGACGTGATTCTTGCAACACTGTGCACCTTGATGGACGTGATTCTTGCAACATTGTCATGATGGACGTGATTCTTGCAACACTGTCCGCCATCATGTACGTGATTCTTGTAACCCTGTCCTCCATGATGGACATGATTCTTGCAACATTGTCATGATGGACGTGATTCTTGCAACACTGTCCGCCACGATGGACGTGATTCTTACAACATTGTCCGCCATGACGGACGAAAGTCTTGCAACTTTATCTGCCATGACGGACGTGATTTTTGCAACATTGCCATGATGGACGTGATTCTTGCAACACTTCTTGTAAACTACCTGCACACTACTTGTAGACGGCTACCTGTACACTACTTGTAGACGGCTACCTGTACACTACTTGTAGACGGCTACCTGTACACTACTTGTAGACGGCTACCTGTACACTACTTGTAGACGGCTACCTGTACACTTCTTGTAGACGGCTACCTGTACACTACTTGTAGACGGCTACCTGTACACTACTTGTAGACGGCTACCTGTACACTTCTTGTAGACGGCTACCTGTACACTACTTGTAGACGGCTACCTGTACACTTCTTGTAGACGGCTACCTGTACACTACTTGTAGACGGCTACCTGTACACTACTTGTAGACGGCTACCTGTACACTACTTGTAGACGGCTACCTGTACACTTCTTGTAGACGGCTACCTGTACACTACTTGTAGACGGCTACCTGTACACTTCTTGTAGACGGCTACCTGTACACTTCTTGTAGACGGTTACCTGTACACTTCTTGTAGACGGTTACCTGTACACTACTTGTAGACTGCTACCTGTACACTACTTGTAGACGGCTACCTGTACACTTGTAGACGGCAACCTGTACACTACTTGTAGACGGCTACCTGTACACTTCTTGTAGACGGCAACCTGTACACTTGTAGACGGCTACCTGTACACTACTTGTAGACGGCTACCTGTACACTTATTGTAGACGGCAACCTGTACACTTGTAGACGGCTACCTGTACACTACTTGTAGACGGCTACCTGTACACTACTTGTAGACGGCTACCTGTACACTTCTTGTAGACGGCAACCTGTACACTTGTAGACGGCTACCTGTACACTACTTGTAGACGGCAACCTGTACACTTGTAGACGGCTACCTGTACACTACTTGTAGACGGCAACCTGTACACTTGTAGACGGCTACCTGTACACTTGTAGACGGCTACCTGTACACGTCTTGTACATGGCAAGCTATACACTTTTTTGTAGATGGCTACCTGCACACTTCTTGTACACGGGTACATGTACATTGCTTGTAGACGCCTACCTGTGCATTTCTTGTAGACGGCTAACTGTACACTTCTTGTAGACGACTACCTGTACACTTCTTGTAGACGGCTACGTATACATTTCTTTTAGACGGCGACCTATACACTTCTTGTAGACGGCTACCTATACATTTCTTTTAGGCGGCTACCTATACATTTCTTTTAGACGGCTACCTATACATTTCTTTTAGACGGCTACATATACATTTCTTTTAGGCGGCTACCTATACATTTCTTTTAGACGGCTACCTATACACTTCTTGTAGACGGCTACCTATACATTTCTTTTAGACGGCTACCTATACACTTCTTGTAGACGGCTACCTATACACTTCTTGTAGACGGCTACCTATACATTTCTTTTAGACGGCTACATGTACACTTCTTGTAGATGGCTACCTATACATTTCTTTTAGACGGCTACCTATACACTTCTTGTAGACGGCTACCTATACATTTCTTTTAGACGGCTACATGTACACTTCTTGTAGACGGCTACCTATACATTTCTTTTAGACGGCTACCTATACACTTCTTGTAGACGGCTACCTATACATTTCTTTTAGACGGCTACCTATACACTTCTTGTAGACGGCTACCTATACACTTCTTGTAGACGGCTACCTATACACTTCTTGTAGACGGCTACCTATACATTTCTTTTAGACGGCTACCTATACACTTCTTGTAGACGGCTACCTATACATTTCTTTTAGACGGCTACATGTACACTTCTTGTAGATGGCTATATGTACACAACCCTTAGACGGTTCCGAGGGTCAACGCCCCCTACCCTCGTTGCTCTCATTCCAACGCCAGAATCACAGTCTAGCTGATCAAAAGCTGTCGAGAAACTTGTAAAAATCACTCTTAAACACTAGCAGAAGGGAGGGAGTTTAAAAGTCTTGGATCCCTTACACTGAGTTTATTACGTGTGTTGTACCCCTTTCTTTTCACTAGGGGTCCTCGCTGCCCCTTCATTTTTTCCCTCTCCGACCCAAGCTTGCTAGATCCTCTCCCATTACCTCGCGCTGATCTGTAAAATATAACGCCCAGGCTGGAGTGTTCCTGCTTGAATGGTACACTGTGTTGTAGCTGACTTGTGACAAGCAGAGAGACTGCTGAGTGCTGCTGCTGAGTGCCTGTTATAGGTTAGGTAAGGTTTATCAGGAAACAGGACAAGTGTTTCCTGACGCGGGTCTTAGTCAGGTGATGACCCGCCTTTGGAGCTTTGGTTATCTGACCGAGGCCTTCTGCTGGCTTACCGGTCCACCCCTTTAAAAATAATGGTTATTTATAACCATTATTGTTAAATTAATAATTTTGTGCGGTTATAGGTGCTGAGTAAGGGTAATCGTAAGCCAGTCGCTGAGCGGTGGTGGTCGTACCCCGGACGTTTAGCAGTGGTCGTATGCTAGGTGTTTAGCAGTGGTGGTCGTACGTCAGGCGATGGGCAGTGGTGGTCGTACACCAGACTATGAGCAGTGGTGGTCGTACGTTAAGTTTTAACATCTGAAAGTTATCATCTAATCTTTTTTTAACCTCAACTTATAAGCGATGAAGTTTGAGTTATTATCAGTCACACAGCTTGTGTAAGTAAGTTTATTCAGGTATACATAGATACAGTTATATAGAATTATCACACATAGCAGCATACGTGTAGAGAACCTGGGATAACCCAAAAAAGTCAGACAGTGACTTATTTCCATTGGGGTTCTTTACTTATTTCCATTGGGGTTCTTTACTTATTTCCATTGGGGTTCTTTACTTATTTCCATTGGGGTCCTTTCTCGCATACGGTTCAATTCTGATATACAATGAAGGAATGTGTTTATCCTCCCTGCCACTCTACTCTCTCTTTCATCTCTTCAACTTGATACATCAATCTGTCACGTATCAGTCCATCTTAACAGTAGATGGAATAGCACTGTTAAGACAGTCAAATGGGTGACTGTTTATCGAGATTTTAAGAGTGATTATTTGACTTAGATATTTCTAGTGCATTCGATGTTTCGCTATTTCCTGTTCGCGTCTCAAAATTTGTCAACGTCATTATCTTATAATTAATTTTTTTGCCGTTGTGGTATGTTATAATTGGTTAACCTAACCTAACTAAACCTAGCTTAACCTAACTTAACCTAGCCTAATCTAACTAAACTTTAATTTAACCAAACTTGAACTAAGATAATGTAAAAAGAGAAATTTGTAGCGAACCGTATGTGGAAAATCACTTTGGGTTGGTTGCACATACAACATTAAGCAACATTAATCTTGCAGACCACCACCATACCTTAAATCATCTATATAATATAATTTTCACCAGACAAAGTCAAAAACTGTGCAGGAGCACTGGGATGGAAAAGGCAGACTTCCATTGTTAACCATCACTGTGGCAAGTAGTGGTCTAGCAGCTGCAACACTGCTAGTTAGCTCGCCAACACTACTTACACAGCAGTGCTGTAGCAGCTGCAACACTGCTAGATACCTCGCCAGCACTATTTACACAGCAGTGGCCTAGCTGTTGCGACGATGCTAGTTACCTCGCCAGCACTATTTACACAGCAGTGGTCTAGCAGCTGCAACACTGCTAGTTAGCTCGCCAGCACTACTTACACAGCAGTGCTGTAGCAGCTGCAACACTGTTAGATACCTCACCAGCACTACTTACACAACTGTGGTCTAGCAGCTGCAACACTGCTAGATACCTCGCCAGCACTATTTACATAGCAGTGGCCTAGCTGTTGCGACGATGCTAGTTACATCGCCAACACTACTTACACACCAATGCTCTAGCAGCTGCAACACTGCTAGTTACCTCACCAGCACTACTTACACAGCAGTGGTCTAGCAGCTGCAACACTGCTAGTTACCTCACCAGCACTACTTACACAGCAGTGGTCTAGCAGCTGCAACACTGCTAGTTACCTCGCCAACACTACTTACACACCAATGCTCTAGCAGCTGCAACACTGCTAGTTACCTCACCAGCACTACTTACACAGCAGTGGTCTAGCAGCTGCAACACTGCTAGTTACCTCGCCAGCACTACTTACACAGCAGTGGTCTAGCAGTTGCAATGCTACTAGTTACCTCACCAGCACTACTTACACAGCAGTGGTCAAGCAGCTGCAACACTGCTAGTTACCTCGCCAGCACTACTTACACAGCAGTGGTCTAGCAGTTGCAATGCTACTAGTTACCTCACCAGCACTACTTACACAGCAGTGGTCAAGCAGCTGCAACACTGCTAGTTACCTCGCCAGCACTACTTACACAACTGTGGCCTAGCTGTTGCGACGATGCTGGTTACCTCGCCAGCACTATTTACACAGCAGTGGTCTAGCAGCTGCATCACTGCTAGTTACCTCGACAGCGCTACTTACACAGCAGTGGTCTAGCAGCTGCAACACTGCTAGTTACCTTGACAGCACTACTTACACAGCAGTGGTCTAGCAGCTGCAACGCTGCTAGTTATCTCGCCAGCACTAAAACAGCAGTGGTCTAGCAGTTGCAATGCTACTAGTTACCTTGCCAGCACTACTTACACAGCAGTGCTCTAGTAGCTGCAACACTGCTAGATACCTCTCCACTACTACGAACACAACAGTGGTCTAGGAGCTGCAACACTGATAGATACCTTGCCACTACTACTTACACAACAGTGGTCTAGCAGCTGCAACATTGCTAGATTCATCGCCACCACTACCTACACAGCAGTGGGCTAACAGCTGCAACGCTGCTAGTTATCTCGCCAGCAGTACTTACACAGCAGTGGTCTAGCAGCTGCAAACACTGCTAGATACCTCACCAGCACTACACAGCAGTGGCCTAGCAGTTGCGACAGTGCAAGTTACCTCGCAAGCACTATTTACACAGGAGTGGTCTAGCAGCTGCAACACTGCTAGTTACCTCACCAGCACTACTTACACAACAGTAGTCTAGCAGCTGCAACACTGCTAGTTACCTCGCCAGTACTATTTACACAGCAGTGGTCTAGCAGTTGCAGTGCTATTAGTTACCTTACCAGCACTACTTACACAGCAGTGGTCTAGCATCTGCAACACTGCTAGTTACATTGCCAGCACTACTTACACAGCAGTGGTCTAGCAGTTGCAATGCCACTAGTTACCTTGCCAACACTACTTACGCAGCAATGATCTAGCAGTTGCAGTGCTATTAGTTACCTCACCAGCACTACTTACACAGCAGTGCTCTAGCAGCTGCAACACTGCTTGTTACTTCACCAGCACTACTTACACAGCAGTGATCTAGCAGCCGCAACGCTGCTAGTTACCTCGCCAACAGTACTTACACAGCAGTGATCTAGCAGCCGCAACGCTGCTAGTTACCTCGCCAACAGTACTTACACAGCAGTGATCTAGCAGCCGCAACGCTGCTAGTTACCTCGCCAACAGTACTTACACAGCAGTGATCTAGCAGCCGCAACGCTGCTAGTTGCCTCGCCAACAGTACTTACACAGCAGTGATCTAGCAGCCGCAACGCTGCTAGTTACCTCGCCAACAGTATTTACACAGCAGTGGTCTAGCAGTTGCAGTGCTATTAGTTACCTTACCAGCACTACTTACACAGCAGTGGTCTAGCATCTGCAACACTACTAGTTACATTGCCAGCACTACTTACACAGCAGTGGTCTAGCAGTTGCAATGCCACTAGTTACCTTGCCAACACTACTTACACAGCAATGATCTAGCAGCTGCAACACTGCTAGTTACCTCGCCAGCACTGCTTACACAACAGTGGTCTAAGAGCTGCAACACTGATAAATACCTCGCCACCACTACTTACACAGCAGTGGTCTAGGAGCTGCAACACTGTTAGTTACCTCGCCAGCACTACTTACACAGCAGTGGTCTAACAGCTGCAACACTGCTAGTTACCTCGCCAGCAGTACTTACACAGCAGTGGTCTAACAGGTGCAACGCTGCTATTTATCTCGCCAGCGCTATTTACACTGCAGTGGTCTAGCAGCTGCAGCACTGCTAGATACCTCGCCAGCACTATTTACACAGCAGTGGTCTATGAGCTGCAACACTGCTAGTTACCTCACCAACACTACTTGCAAAACAGTGCTCTAGCAGCTGCAAACTGCTAGTTACTTCACCAGTACTACTTACACAACAGTGGTCTAGCAGCTGCAACACTCCTAGATACCTCGCCAGCACTATTTACACAACAGTGGTCTAGCAACTGCGACAGTGCTAGTTACCTCGCCAGCACTACACAGGAGTGGTCTAGTAGCTGCAACACTGCTTTTTACCTCGCCAGCGCTAATACAGCAGTGGTTTATCAGCTGCAACGCTGCTAGTTACCTCACCAGCACTACTTACACAGCAGTGCTCTAGCAGCTGCAACACTGCTTGTTACTTCACCAGCACTACTTACACAGCAGTGATCTAGCAGCCGCAACGCTGCTAGTTACCTCGCCAACAGTACTTACACAGCAGTGATCTAGCAGCCGCAACGCTGCTAGTTACCTCGCCAACAGTACTTACACAGCAGTGCTCTAGCAGCTGCAACACTGCTTGTTACCTCACCAGCACTACTTACACAGCAGTGGTCTAGCAGCTGCAGCACTGCTAGTTACCTCACCAGCACTACTTACACAGCAGTGGTCTAGCAGCTGCAGCACTGCTAGTTACCTCACCAGCACTACTTACACAGCAGTGGTCTAGCAGCTGCAGCACTGCTAGTTACCTCACCAGCACTACTTGCACATCAGTGGTCTAGCAGCTGCAGCACTGCTAGTTACGTCGCCAGCTGCATCGATGTTAGTTAAGAACATAAGAACATAAGGAAGAAGGAACACTGCAACAAGTCTACTGACCCATGTGGAGCAGGTCCATGTCCATCCCCCCGGGATTAGCCCAATGACACACACCCCCAGATTAGCCCAATGACCCACCCAGTCTGGTCACCCCCACTCAAGGAAGGAGCACGGCACCAGACCCAGCAGCACAAGCTAGTCAGGTCCAACTCACATCCACACACACCCACTCATGTATTTATCTAACCTATTTTTAAAACTACACAACGTTTTAGCCTGAATTACTGTACTCGGGAGTTTGTTCCGCTCATCCACAACTCTGTTACCAAACCAGTGCTTTCCTATATCCTTCCTGAATCAGAATTTTTCCAACTTGAAACCACTGCTGCGAGTCCTGTCCTGGCTGGAAATTTTCAGCATGCTATTTACATCCCCTTTATTTAGTCCTGTTTTCCATTTATACACCTCGATCATATCCCCCCCCTAATTCTACGCCTTTCGAGAGAGTGCAGATTCAGGGCCCTCAGTCTATCCTCATAGGGAAGATTTCTGATACATGGGATCATCTTTGTCATCCTCCTCTGTATGTTTTCCAGAGCATTTATATCCATTCTGTAATACGGTGACCAGAACTAAACAGCATAGTCTAAATGAGGCCTAACCAAGGATATATAGAGTTGAACAACCTGAGGACTTCTATTATTAATACTTCTAGATATGAAGCCAAGAATTCTGTTAGCTTTATTGCGAACACTAGTTATCTCGCTAGCATTCCATACACAGCAGTGCAGGTGTCAGTGCTATCTCGTCGGGTCGGTAAGGATACTCTGTTAACAATTGCTAGGGTAAAGAGCTCTCCCTGGAAGGGATACCTCCCTGGTAGGGCTACATTGATGACTATATCAAGGTATTTCTCGCAGGGAGGTATCCCTCGTGGTAACCCTCACACTCCATGTCAATGCTACGCTCAACAGTCATCTCCAGATCATTACCAAGCCACTGGTGTTATGCTTGGGACATGCTGGTGTTGGTCTTTAACTCTTCAAGTAATCCTCGTGTAGCTGTGGACGTTTGAACGTTATGATCAGCCACCTCGTTGCCAGACGTGTCAGTTTTTTTTTAATAATTTGCTTATTAGTGGTTAAATACTGTGTATGATTTTATAGGCTTGTGAATCTGACCTAATCTAACCTAAAGCATTAATATTATTTCATTATTATTATTAATTCAAAGGTATGAAATGTCTACGTATTTATTAATGAGACACAAGTACGGTACCTTTATTGAAAGAGTTTTCGCTCAGCTTAATTAATTTGATAAATATCGTGGTGTGCGAAACGTCTCTCAGTGAAGATATCCAAGATAAAACATGCGTCTTATTCGGAAATAGACATGGGTAACCTGGTAAGTAAATGAAGGTAGTAAAGCGAGTGTAGTGTGTTGTATCAGTATTGTTTTACAGTGAACAGTGCCGACAAGTTGATCAATAAGACGCATGTGCAACATCTGGGTATCTCTGTTGTTGAAACCCGGGCAGCAGGCTTCTTCAGTCGAATTCTGAGTCTCTACTTCAGGGTGATCAACACTGAGAAGCTGAACAACCTCTAACAAGACTGAGGGACTGAACACCTCAGTCTCCACTTCTACTGTCTCCAGTATAACAATCTCTGTATTCGACTGAAGAAGCCTGCTGGGATACGTTCGACAATGAAGATACCCAGGTGTTGTATATTATCTTCTCCATTCATAGTATGAGGCAGTGGTGCAGTGAGTGTTGCTTCCCTCCCCTCCAGCAATACATCCCCTCCTCTCCTTTCCTTCCCTCCCCTCCTTCCGTTCCCTCCCCTCCTTCCCTTCCCTCCATCCATCCCCTCCTTCCCATCCCTCCTTCCCATCGCTCTTTCCCTCCCGTACTTCCGTCCTCACAGCACCCCACAAAAACCTGAGAGCGCGGTTCAGCGATGAATACTCCCCGTTTCTTGCCTCTGGCGGCCGCGCCCCGCCAGGTACCTGGGTCTTCAACCTAACACAAGTCTTGCACGAAAAAATGTTGCATGGTCTTTGGCAAGCTCGTGTGCAACAGAATGCTAGGACGCGTGGTGTGATGCTTCCAGGCCGGCCATGTTGCAGCGCGTGCTGACTCAAAAGGCACTTGTTTTTTTTTTCTGCTCCTGGATGGGACGCCCCGCGCGAGGGAGACCGTGTTGCAAGATGCCAGCCTGCTTGTGCAGGGTGCAGAGGGCGCACCACCACCCCTACTCCAACCCTGACCGTGTGGGAAGATGCGCACACACACACACACACACACACACACACGAAAAGGTTTCGTTAGCCGTAATTCATAACGAATCTTGATAGATAATTTAAAATTTCGAAACTCTGTTCAGTTCTCTTCCTTCTTTCCGCCATGTTGTGAAGGAGAGAGTACACGACAACCTTCCTTTCCTCTCTGACACTCTGCGTGAAGACGACGGCAGCTATACATTACCCCTTTCTCCTCCCTTTTACTCTTTGCTTGGAAGGAAGAACACACAACACTTCTCCCTCTCACTACCTCTTAATCTCTCCGTAGAGGTAGGGGGAAATATGCAACATTCTCTCTCTCTCTCTCTCTCTCTCTCTCTCTCTCTCTCTCTCTCTCTCTCTCTCTCTCTCTCTCTCTCCGTTACCCAGATCAAGTGTCTTGATCTACCCCTCCCTTCCTTCTTTAGTTTCACTTAAGTAACCCTTGAGGGCGCTTATGCAAATCTCTCCACCAGACAACTGTTTTCACGCACCTGTATCATATATACAGAATAATATTGATTATAAGGAGTCTGTGTAGATATATGTTAAGTGCTGAGAATATACGAAAATGCATATATGTCATACATAATATTTGCATCAAGTGCGGGATACGTAGATTAATTAGATTTTACCGCTGGAACGGCTAGTTTATTGTGCAGTCCATATCCATCCTGTGGAGGGTAGCGCAAAAGCATGTGGATACACAAAAGGCCTCGGCCCTGTTAACCCAGAAGGGTTAACAAGGGTACTGGGCTTATACTTACAATTGTCTCAAATATTGGGAACATATTGAGGATATTTGCTTAATATGTCTGGTTTCTTATTTTCATTAATAAAATATGTTGATATATCACATAGGCTGTTTTACTGTCTATATTCCTCAATAAGTGGACATTAAAGAACATATTGTTCAAGAAAGTGACCACAGGGCTTGCCACATAGTTTGTATTTAGTTTGATCATCTGTGTGTACTAGTAACCAAGCATAAGTCTGGTTACTACAACATCAATCTGTTGACACTGCAAACTTTTTTTTACATAAACGTACTTATCTACGTTCATGTTATAGTGAGATAGAGTGAGTTTCTCACTGCATTCCTATGGTGTTCATTTTCATTATTTTCTTCTCTCTTTAATATTGTTCCTTATACCAGACACTGATATATGTACCAAAGTTATATTCTACGTTTTCTTTCAGGGTTAACTTATCAACTTTATCGTAAAGGAGCAATTCATTGTGTTGGGATCCATAAAAATTGTACATTAATTTCTTTTTCTCTCATTTTTTTGAGAATGTATATCTGACTTTTCCAATAAACATGTTATTTACTATACGAGTTAAGAGCCTTCAGTAATGACATAGAATCAGTAATGATGATAGAGTCAAGCTCAGTGTCATAAGTTAACTTTAGCGCCATTAGGAAGGCAAACAGTGTTGGTTTGCAGTGTAGACGCCCAGTTGTTAATTCTTATGCTTAACTCAAATTTATTATCGTTCTTAACTAGGAAGGTGACAACAAGAGCAGATGCAGACCTGCCAGTACACTCCTGCTTAGATCCATCTGTGTACATGACTTGCGATAAATTATTACTAACAGAGGGAACGTTCTTCTTAAGCAGTTGCTTTTGCAGGTGATTTAAGGAAGGTATTGGTTTAAAAAGACACGTAAGCAAACACTATAACATATTAGAAAACGTTTCGGTCCTGGGACCTTGATCACTTCCTTTCTAAACCAACTTGTCGGTATTTATTACCAAGGTTTATACCAAGGAAGGTATTACTAGTAATGAGCTTCTTGGGAGGGACTTGCAGGTATATGATGTTAAATGAACACATCTTCCAAAGAGGGCTGAAGTGCTCTTGTTGTCTACAGTGATACAGTTCGTGCAAGATATAAAACTTAATGTAATTGAATATTTTCACAATCCATTTATATTTGTGTTTATTTACTTCTGGGCATTTAATAAGATTTGTAGCGACAGTGTCTGGTTCACTTATTAATATTCTAAAACTAAATATTGTGTTAATATTAATAATTATTACATATAAAAATACACACATACTGTGGGTGTTGACCTGCCTGATGTGGACCAGTAGACCTACTGCAGTGCTTCCTTGCGTTCTTATACAGTGAAACAGGTCTACTGCAGTGCTTCCTTGCGTTCTTATACAGTGAAACAGGTCTACTGCAGTGCTTCCTTGAATTCTTATTCAGCGAAACATTAACACAGACATAAAATTGGGTGGCAAGGGGTGGGTGGCCTCCGGGTGGCAAGGAGTTGGTGGTCCCTGGGTGGCAAGGAATGGGTGGTCCCTGGATGGAAAAGATTAGATAGGGGCACAAGAGTGGCAAGCCCAGGTGACCTTCGTGAAGAACAGGTGAGGTAGGCACCTTACTTGTGACTTTCATGAGGACAAGTAAGGTAGGCACCTTACTTGAGACCTTCATGAGGACAGGTGAGGTACGCACCTTACTGGTGACTTTCACGAGAACAGGTGAGGTAAGCACCTTACTGGTGACTTTCACGAGAACAGGTGAGGTAGGCACCTTACTTGAGACCTTCATGAGGACAGGTGAGGCAGGCACCTTACTTGAGACCTTCATGAGGACAGGTGAGGTAGGCATCTTACTGGTGACATTCATGAGGACAGGTGAGGTAGGCACCTTACTTGAGGCCTTCATGTGGACAGGTGAGGCAGGCACCTTACTTGAGACCTTCATGAGGACAGGTGAGGTAGGCACCTTACTGGTGACTTTCACGAGAACAGGTGAGGTAGGCACCTTACTTGAGGCCTTCATGTGGACAGGTGAGGGGCATTCCCCTCATCCAGGTGAAGGACAGGTGAGGTAGGGACCTTGTGACCTTCATGAAGGACAGGTGAGGGTCTTTCCCTCACCGCTTCAACCACTGAGGGGAAATTAAGTTTGTTATCAGATTGCTGGGACCCCAGTCTTCTGTGTTGCTACTGTCCTTACTAGTGTTGTCTTTGTTACTAGTGTTGTCTTTGTTACTAGTGTTGTCTTTGTTACCAGTGTTGTCTTTGTTACCAGTGTTGTCTTTGTTACTAATGTTGTCTTTGTTACTAATGTTGTCTTTGTTACTAGTGTTGTCTTTGTTACTAGTGTTGTTTTTGTTGCTAGTGTTGTTTTTGTTACTAGTGTTTTTTTTGTTACTAGTGTCGTTTTTGTTACTAGTGTTGTTTTTGTTACTAGTGTTGTTTTTGTTACTTGTGTTGTTTTTGTTACTAGTGTTGTTTTTGTTACTAGTGTTGTTTTTGTTGCTGGTGTTGTTTTTGTTACTAGTGTTGTTTTTGTTGCTAGTGTTGTTTTTGTTACTAGTGTTTTTTTTGTTACTAGTGTCGTTTTTGTTACTAGTGTTGTTTTTGTTACTAGTGTTGTTTTTGTTACTTGTGTTGTTTTTGTTACTAGTGTTGTTTTTGTTACTAGTGTTGTTTTTGTTGCTGGAGTTGTTTTTGTTACTAGTGTTGTTTTTGTTGCTAGTGTTGTTTTTGTTACTAGTGTTGTTTTTGTTACTAGTGTTGTTTTTGTTACTAGTGTTGTTTTTGTTACTAGTGTTTTTGTTACTAGTGTTGTTTTTGTTGCTAGTGTTGTTTTTGTTACTAGTGTTGTTTTTGTTACTAGTGTTGTTTTTGTTACTATTGTTGTTTTTGTTACTATTGTTGTTTTTGTTACTATTGTTGTTTTTGTTACTATTGTTGTTTTTGTTACTATTGTTGTTTTTGTTACTAGTGTTGTTTTTGTTACTAGTGTTGTTTTTGTTACTAGTGTTGTTTTTGTTACTAGTGTTGTTTTTGTTACTAGTGTTGTTTTTGTTACTAGTGTTGTTTTTGTTACTAGTGTTGTTTTTGTTACTAGTGTTGTTTTTGTTACTATTGTTGTTTTTGTTGCTGGTGTTGTTTTTGTTACCATTGTTGTTTTTGTTACTAGTGTTGTTTTTGTTACTTGTGTTGTCTTTGTTACTAGTGTTGTCTTTGTTACTAGTGTTGTTTTTGTTACTATTGTTGTTTTTGTTGCTGGTGTTGTTTTAGTTACTAGTGTTGTTTTTGTTACTAGTGTTGTTTTTGTTACTAGTGTTGTTTTTGTTACTAGTGTTGTTTTTGTTACTAGTGTTGTTTTTGTTACTAGTGTTGTTTTTGTTGCTGGTGTTGTTTTTGTTACTAGTGTTGTTTTTGTTACTAGTGTTGTTTTTGTTACTAGTGTTGTCTTTGTTGCTAGTGTTGTCTTTGTTGCTAGTGTTGTCTTTGTTACTAGTGTTGTCTTTGTTACTAGTGTTGTCTTTGTTACTAGTGTTGTCTTTGTTACTAGTGTTGTTTTTGTTACTATTGTTGTTTTTGTTGCTGGTGTTGTTTTAGTTACTAGTGTTGTTTTTGTTACTAGTGTTGTTTTTGTTACTAGTGTTGTTTTTGTTACTAGTGTTGTTTTTGTTACTAGTGTTGTTTTTGTTACTAGTGTTGTTTTTGTTGCTGGTGTTGTTTTTGTTACTAGTGTTGTTTTTGTTACTAGTGTTGTTTTTGTTACTAGTGTTGTCTTTGTTGCTAGTGTTGTCTTTGTTGCTAGTGTTGTCTTTGTTACTAGTGTTGTCTTTGTTACTAGTGTTGTCTTTGTTGCTAGTGTTGTCTTTGTTACTAGTGTTGTCTTTGTTACTAGTGTTGTCTTTGTTACTAGTGTTGTCTTTGTTACTAGTGTTGTCTTTGTTACTAGTGTTGTCTTTGTTACTAGTGTTGTTTTTGTTACTAGTGTTGTCTTTGTTACTAGTGTTGTCTTTGTTACTAGTGTTGTCTTTGTTACTAGTGTTGTCTTTGTTACTAGTGTTGTCTTTGTTACTAGTGTTGTCTTTGTTGCCATTGTTGTCTTTGTTACTAGTGTTGTCTTTGTTACTAGTGTTGTCTTTGTTACTAGTGTTGTTTTTGTTACTAGTGTTGTCTTTGTTACTAGTGTTGTCTTTGTTACTAGTGTTGTCTTTGTTACTAGTGTTGTTTTTGTTACTAGTGTTGCCTTTGTTACTAGTGTTGTCTTTGTTACTAGTGTTGCCTTTGTTACTAGTATTGTGTTTGTTGCTAATGTTGTGCTTGTTGCTGTTGTCGTTGTTGGTAGTGTTGTCTTTGATGTTGTCTTGTTCCTAGTGTTGTCTTTGTTGCTATTGTCCTCGTTGCTAGTGTTGCCCTTGTTGCTAGTGTTGATGTTGTTGCTAATGTCCTTGTTGCTAGTATTGTGTTTGTTGCTGCTGTTGTTTACAGTATTGTCTTCAATGTTGTCTTTGTCTCTAGTATTGTCTTCAGGTGGTGGTGACACTGTTAGGGTGGTGGTGGTGACACTGTTAGGGTGGTGGTGGTGACACTGTTAGGGTGGTGGTGGTGGCGGTGACACTGTTAGGGTGGTGGTGACACTGTTAGGGTGGTGGTGGTAGTAGTAGTAGTAGTAGTAGTAGTAGTGACACTGTTAGGGTGGTGGTGGTAGTAGTAGTAGTGACACTGTTAGGGTGGTGGTGGTGGTAGTGACACTGTTAGGGTGCTGGTGGTGGTGGTAGTGACACTGTTAGGGTGGTGGTGGTAGTGACACTGGTAGGGTGGTGGTGGTAGTAGTGACACTGTTAGGGTGGTGGTGGTGGTAGTGGTGGTAATGACACTGTTAGGGTGGTGGTAGTGGTAGTGACACTGTTAGGGTGGTGGTGGTGGCGGTAGTGACAATGTTAGGGTGGTGGTGGTGATGGTGGTGGTAGTGACACTGTTAGGGGGGTGGTGGTGGTGGTAGTGACACTGTTAGGGTGGTGGTGGTAGTGACACTGTTAGGGTGGTGGTGGTAGTGACACTGTTAGGGTGGTGGTGGTACTAGTGACACTGTTAGGGTGGTGGTGGTGGTAGTAGTAGTAGTAGTGACACTGGACACTGTTAGGGTGGTGGTGGTAGTGACACTGTTAGGGTGGTGGTGGTAGTGACACTGTTAGGGTGGTGGTGGTGGTAGTGACACTGTTAGGGGGGTGGTGGTGGTGGTAGTGACACTGTTAGGGTGGTGGTGGTACTAGTGACACTGTTAGGGTGGTGGTGGTGGTAGTAGTAGTAGTAGTGACACTGGACACTGTTAGGGTGGTGGTGGTAGTGACACTGTTAGGGTGGTGGTGGTAGTAGTGACACTGTTAGGGTGGTGGTGGTAGTAGTGACACTGTTAGGGTGGTGGTGGTGGTGGTAGTGACACTGTTATGGTGGTGGTGGTGGTGGTGGTAGTGACACTGTTAGGGTGGTGGTGGTGGTGGTGGTAGTGACACTGTTAGGGTGGTGGTGGTGGTGGTAGTGACACTGTTAGGGTGGTGGTGGTGGTGGCGGTAGTGACACTGTTAGGGTGGTGGTGGTGGTAGTGACACTGTTAGGGTGGTGGTGGTAGTGACACTGTTAGGGTGGTGGTGGTAGTGACACTGTTAGGGTGGTGGTGGTAGTAGTGACACTGTTAGGGTGGTGGTGGTAGTAGTAGTAGTAGTGACACTGGACACTGTTAGGGTGGTGGTCGTAGTGACACTGTTAGGGTGGTGGTGGTAGTGACACTGTTAGGGTGGTGGTGGTAGTGACACTGTTAGGGGGGTGGTGGTGGTAGTAGTGGCACTGTTAGGGTGGTGGTGGTAGTGACACTGTTAGGGTGGTTGTGGTACTAGTGACACTGTTAGGGTGGTGGTGGTAGTGACACTGTTAGGGTGGTGGTGGTACTAGTGACACTGTTAGGGTGGTGGTGGTGGTAGTAGTAGTAGTAGTGACACTGGACACTGTTAGGGTGGTGGTGGTAGTGACACTGTTAGGGTGGTGGTGGTAGTAGTGACACTGTTAGGGTGGTGGTGGTAGTAGTGACACTGTTAGGGTGGTGGTGGTGGTGGTAGTGACACTGTTAGGGTGGTGGTGGTGGTGGTAGTGACACTGTTAGGGTGGTGGTGGTGGTGGTAGTGTACTGTTAGGGTGGTGGTGGTGGTAGTGACACTGTTAGGGTGGTGGTGGTGGTAGTGACACTGTTAGGGTGGTGGTGGTAGTGACACTGTTAGGGTGGTGGTGGTAGTGACACTGTTAGGGTGGTGGTGGTAGTAGTGACACTGTTAGGGTGGTGGTGGTAGTAGTAGTAGTAGTGACACTGGACACTGTTAGGGTGGTGGTCGTAGTGACACTGTTAGGGTGGTGGTGGTAGTGACACTGTTAGGGTGGTGGTGGTAGTGACACTGTTAGGGTGGTGGTGGTAGTAGTGGCACTGTTAGGGTGGTGGTGGTAGTGACACTGTTAGGGTGGTAGTGGTAGTAGTGACACTGTTAGGGTGGTGGTGGTAGTAGTGACACTGTTAGGGTGGTGGTGGTAGTAGTGACACTGTTAGGGTGGTGGTGGTGGTAGTGACACTGTTAGGGTGGTGGTGGTGGTGGTAGTGACACTGTTAGGGTGGTGGTGGTGGTGGTAGTGACACTGTTAGGGTGGTGGTGGTAGTAGTGACACTGTTAGGGTGGTGGTGGTGGTGGTAGTGACACTGTTAGGGTGGTGGTGGTAGTAGTGACACTGTTAGGGTGGTGGTGGTAGTAGTGACACTGTTAGGGTGGCGGTGGTGGTGGTGGTAGTGACACTGTTAGGGTGGTGGTGGTAGTGACACTGTTAGGGTGGTGGTGGTAGTAGTGACACTGTTAGGGTGGTGGTGGTAGTAGTAGTAGTGACACTGGACACTGTTAGGGTGGTGGCGGTAGTGACACTGTTAGGGTGGTGGTGGTAATAGTGACACTGTTAGGGTGGTGGTGGTAGTAGTGACACTGTTAGGGTGGTGGTGGTGGTAGTGGCACTGTTAGGGTGGTGGTGGTGGTAGTGACACTGTTAGGGTGGTGGTGGTAGTAGTGACACTGTTAGGGTGGCGGTGGTGGTGGTGGTAGTGACACTGTTAGGGTGGTGGTGGTAGTGACACTGTTAGGGTGGTGGTGGTAGTGACACTGTTAGGGTGGTGGTGGTAGTAGTGACACTGTTAGGGTGGTGGTGGTAGTAGTGACACTGTTAGGGTGGCGGTGGTGGTGGTGGTAGTGACACTGTTAGGGTGGTGGTGGTAGTGACACTGTTAGGGTGGTGGTGGTAGTAGTGACACTGTTAGGGTGGTGGTGGTAGTAGTAGTAGTGACACTGGACACTGTTAGGGTGGTGGCGGTAGTGACACTGTTAGGGTGGTGGTGGTAATAGTGACACTGTTAGGGTGGTGGTGGTAGTAGTGACACTGTTAGGGTGGTGGTGGTGGTAGTGACACTGTTAGGGTGGTGGTGGTGGTAGTGACACTGTTAGGGTGGTGGTGGTGGTGGTGGTGGTAGTGACACTGTTAGGGTGGTGGTGGTGGGGGTAGTGACACTGTTAGGGTGGTGGTGGTAGTGACACTGTTAGGGTGGTGGTGGTAGTGACACTGTTAGGGTGGTGGTGGTAGTAGTGACACTGTTAGGGTGGTGGTGGTAGTAGTGACACTGTTAGGGTGGTGGTGGTAGTAGTAGTAGTGACACTGGACACTGTTAGGGTGGTGGCGGTAGTGACACTGTTAGGGTGGTGGTGGTAATAGTGACACTGTTAGGGTGGTGGTGGTAGTAGTGACACTGTTAGGGTGGTGGTGGTGGTAGTGGCACTGTTAGGGTGGTGGTGGTGGTAGTGACACTGTTAGGGTGGTGGTGGTAGTAGTGACACTGTTAGGGTGGCGGTGGTGGTGGTGGTAGTGACACTGTTAGGGTGGTGGTGGTGGTGGTAGTGACACTGTTAGGGTGGTGGTGGTAGTGACACTGTTAGGGTGGTGGTGGTAGTAGTGACACTGTTAGGGTGGTGGTGGTAGTAGTGACACTGTTAGGGTGGCGGTGGTGGTGGTGGTAGTGACACTGTTAGGGTGGTGGTGGTAGTGACACTGTTAGGGTGGTGGTGGTAGTAGTGACACTGTTAGGGTGGTGGTGGTAGTAGTAGTAGTGACACTGGACACTGTTAGGGTGGTGGTGGTAGTGACACTGTTAGGTTGGTGATGGTGGTAGTGACACTGTTAGGGTGGTGGTGGTAGTAGTGACACTGTTAGGGTGGTGGTGGTGGTTGTGACACTGTTAGGTTGGTGATGGTGGTAGTGACACTGTTAGGGTGGTGGTGATGGTGGTAGTGACACTGTTAGGGTGGTGGTGGTGGTAGTAGTGACACTGTTAGGGTGGTGGTGGTAGTGACACTGTTAGGGTGGTGGTGGTGGTGACACTGTTAGGGTGGTGGTGGTAGTAGTGACACTGTTAGGGTGGTGATGGTAGTAGTGACACTGTTAGGGTGGTGGTGGTGGTAGTAGTAGTAGGAGTGACACTGGACACTGTTAGGGTGGTGGTGGTAGTGACACTGTTAGGGTGGTGGTGGTAGTAGTGACACTGTTAGGGTGGTGGTGGTAGTAGTGACACTGTTAGGGTGGTGGTGGTAGTAGTGACACTTTTAGGGTGGTGGTGGTAGTGACACTGTTAGGATGGTGGTGGTAGTAGTGACACTGTTAGGGTGGTGGTGGCAGTGACACTGTTAAGGTGGTGGTGGTAGTAGTGACACTGTTAGGGTGGTGGTGGTAGTAGTGACACTGTTAGGGTGGTGGTTGTAGTGACACTGTTAGGGTGGTGGTGGTAGTAGTGACACTGTTAGGGTGGTGGTGGTAGTAGTGACACTGTTAGGGTGGTGGTGGTAGTAGTGACACTGTTAGGGTGGTGGTGGTGGTAGTGACACCGTTAGGGTGGTGGTGGTAGTAGTGACACTGTTAGGGTGGTGGTGGTAGTGACACTGTTAGGGTGGTGGTGGTAGTAGTGACACTGTTAGGGTGGTGGTGGTAGTAGTGACACTGTTAGGGTGGTGGTGGTGGTAGTAGTAGTAGGAGTGACACTGGACACTGTTAGGGTGGTGGTGGTAGTGACACTGTTAGGGTGGTGGTGGTAGTAGTGACACTGTTAGGGTGGTGGTGGTAGTAGTGACACTGTTAGGGTGGTGGTGGTAGTAGTGACACTGTTAGGGTGGTGGTGGTAGTGACACTGTTAGGATGGTGGTGGTAGTAGTGACACTGTTAGGGTGGTGGTGGCAGTGACACTGTTAAGGTGGTGGTGGTAGTAGTGACACTGTTAGGGTGGTGGTGGTAGTAGTGACACTGTTAGGGTGGTGGTGGTAGTGACACTGTTAGGGTGGTGGTGGTAGTAGTGACACTGTTAGGGTGGTGGTGGTAGTAGTGACACTGTTAGGGTGGTGGTGGTAGTAGTGACACTGTTAGGGTGGTGGTGGTGGTAGTGACACCGTTAGGGTGGTGGTGGTAGTAGTGACACTGTTAGGGTGGTGGTGGTAGTAGTGACACTGTTAGGGTGGTGGTGGTAGTAGTGACACTGTTAGGGTGGTGGTAGTAGTGACACTGTTAGGGTGGTGGTGGTAGTAGTGACACTGTTAGGGTGGTGGTGGTAGTAGTGACACTGTTAGGGTGGTGGTAGTAGTGACACTGTTAGGGTGGTGGTGGTAGTAGTGACACTGTTACTGTGGTGGTGGTAGTAGTGACACTGTTAGGGTGGTGGTAGTAGTGACACTGTTAGGGTGGTGGTGGTAGTAGTGACACTGTTAGGGTGGTGGTGGTAGTAGTGACACTGTTAGGGTGGTGGTAGTGACACTGTTAGGGTGGTGGTGGTGGTAGTGACACTGTTAGGGTGGTGGTGGTAGTAGTGACACTGTTAGGGTGGTGGTAGTGACACTGTTAGGGTGGTGGTAGTGACACTGTTAGGGTGGTGGTGGTAGTGACACTGTTAGGGTGGTGGTGGTGGTAGTGACACTGTTAGGGTGGTGGTGGTAGTAGTGACACTGTTAGGGTGGTGGTGGTGGTAGTGACACTGTTAGGGTGGTGGTGGTGGTGGTAGTGACACTGTTAGGGTGGTGGTGGTGGTAGTGACACTGTTAGGGTGGTGGTGGTGGTAGTGACACTGTTAGGGTGGTGGTGGTAGTAGTGACACTGTTAGGGTGGTGGTGGTAGTAGTGACACTGTTAGGGTGGTGGTGGTGGTGGTAGTGACACTGTTAGGGTGGTGGTGGTGGTAGTGACACTGTTAGGGTGGTGGTGGTGGTAGTGACACTGTTAGGGTGGTGGTGGTAGTGACACTGTTAGGGTGGTGGTGGTGGTGGTAGTGACACTGTTAGGGTGGTGGTGGTGGTAGTGACACTGTTAGGGTGGTGGTGGTGAACCAAGATCGGACACCCGACACTTTAGGTTCCTTCGTTCATTTATTTTCTGATAGATTCATTCATTCATTTATTCTCTTATTCAGTGCTATGTTGGGGGTTCACTGCCACACCCAGTGAGGTGCGGCAGTTAAGTGTGGCACACGTCACTGCGTCTGATGGTAGTAAGAGGGCTGAGGAGCAGAAGTGATAGCCTCGGTGTACTGTATACTCCCTCATGCTTGCATGTTCTCGATCACGAGACCATACTAAGTGTCTGCGTTAGTCTATTACACATCAGGTGCCAGGAGCTACAATTCAACCCCCTCCCCCCCACACACAAAACCCTATGTAAGTGTGTATGTTTAATACTTTACATAAAGGAAATAAAAGACAGAAATTAGAAAAGCAATTTAGTTTTGCACTCAGACTTACTAGGGAAGGTGCGAGCACTCACACTTACTAGGGAAGGTGCGAGCACTCACACTTACTAGGGAAGGTGCGAGCACTCACACTTACTAGGGAAGGTGCGAGCACTCACACTTACTAGGGAAGGTGCGAGCACTCACACTTACTAGGGAAGGTGCGAGCACTCACACTTACTAGGGAAGGTGCGAGCACTCACACTTACTAGGGAAGGTGCGAGCACTCACACTTACTAGGGAAGGTGCTAGCACTCACACTTACTAGGGAAGGTGCGAGCACTCACACTTACTAGGGAAGGTGCGAGCACTCACACTTACTAGGGAAGGTGCGAGCACTCACACTTACTAGGGAAGGTGCGAGCACTCACACTTACTAGGGAAGGTGCGAGCACTCACACTTACTAGGGAAGGTGCTAGCACTCACACTTACTAGGGAAGGTGCGAGCACTCACACTTACTAGGGAAGGTGCGAGCACTCACACTTACTAGGGAAGGTGCGAGCACTCACACTTACTAGGGAAGGTGCGAGCACTCACACTTACTAGGGAAGGTGCGAGCACTCACACTTACTAGGGAAGGTGCGAGCACTCACACTTACTAGGGAAGGTGCGAGCACTCACACTTACTAGGGAAGGTGCGAGCACTCACACTTACTAGGGAAGGTGCGAGCACTCACACTTACTAGGGAAGGTGCGAGCACTCACAATTACTAGGGAAGGTGCTAGCACTCACACTTACTAGGGAAGGTGCGAGCACTCACACTTACTAGGGAAGGTGCGAGCACTCACACTTACTAGGGAAGGTGCGAGCACTCACACTTACTAGGGAAGGTACGAGCACTCACACTTACTAGGGAAGGTGCTAGCACTCACACTTACTAGGGATGATGCTAGCACTCAGACTTACTAGGGAAGGTACGAGCACTCACACTTACTAGGGAAGGTGCTAGCACTCACACTTACTAGGGAAGGTGCGAGCACTCACACTTACTAGGGAAGGTGCGAGCACTCACACTTACTAGGGAAGGTGCGAGCACTCACACTTACTAGGGAAGGTGCGAGCACTCACACTTACTAGGGAAGGTGCGAGCACTCACACTTACTAGGGAAGGTGCGAGCACTCACACTTACTAGGGAAGGTGCGAGCACTCACACTTACTAGGGAAGGTGCGAGCACTCACAATTACTAGGGAAGGTGCTAGCACTCACACTTACTAGGGAAGGTGCGAGCACTCACACTTACTAGGGAAGGTGCGAGCACTCACACTTACTAGGGAAGGTGCGAGCACTCACACTTACTAGGGAAGGTGCGAGCACTCACACTTACTAGGGAAGGTGCTAGCACTCACACTTACTAGGGATGATGCTAGCACTCAGACTTACTAGGGAAGGTACGAGCACTCACACTTACTAGGGAAGGTGCTAGCACTCACACTTACTAGGGAAGGTGCTAGCACTCACACTTACTAGGGAAGGTGCTAGCACTCACACTTACTAGGGAAGGTGCTAGCACTCACACTTACTAGGGAAGGTGCGAGCACTCACACTTACTAGGGAAGGTGCGAGCACTCACACTTACTAGGGAAGGTGCTAGCACTCACACTTACTAGGGAAGGTGCTAGCACTCACACTTACTAGGGAAGGTGCTAGCACTCACACTTACTAGGGAAGGTGCTAGCACTCACACTTACTAGGGAAGGTGCGAGCACTCACACTTACTAGGGAAGGTGCGAGCACTCACACTTACTAGGGAAGGTGCTAGCACTCACACTTACTAGGGAAGGTGCTAGCACTCACACTTACTAGGGAAGGTGCTAGCACTCACACTTACTAGGGAAGGTGCGAGTCAAGAACAAGTTGAGTCATTCACTACAACAAAGGTTCCTGACGCTTTCCATGTTTACTCAACAATTATCTTCAAATTTCTTTGAATTCATTATTTTTTCTTTTTAGCATGCATATAGAAGGCTCCACACCTCGTAATCTCGTAATACTGTGAGTGTTGAATGTCAGCTCCTGGGCAGCCTGTGTGTGGGGGGGGAGCCGAGTGAGCATCATTGCAGACAGTAAGAGGAGGCAGCAGTAGGCAGTTTGTTGTGTGCTGTGTGTTGAGAAGTTAAGGGAGGAGAGAGAGAGAGAGGGGGGGAGAGTAATGATTAAGAAGAGGCGGTGGGGAGGATGTGAAGGAAGGGAGAGGGAAAGAAGGAGGGGAAAGGGGTAAAAAGGGGGGGAAGGGGGAAGGAGAGGGAAGAGGTGGGGGGTGCGTGACAGAGGAAGGGAAGCTCTTCCTTCCATTGATATGGTAATGGGCGGTACAACCCCTCAGTCTGCAATAGCTGAGCCTCCTGCCTCAACCCCCATCAATCCCTTCCATTCCAACTCTCACAATCTCTACTCAACGCCTTTTGCCTCCTCCTCCCCCCTTCCCTCTTTCTCCATGTCTCTTCCTCCTCTCCCTCCTCCAAAACCTCCTTCCTTTCCCTGTTACTCGTCTCTCTCCCAGGACACATAAACTAGGTCTAACAAATCTGTGATAATTAAATTACACAACTCATCTTCACATATATGTACATTTTTCACATAAGATTTGCAATAAATTTCTTGATTTTACGTTATTTAGGCTAGTCTGGGTTAAGTTAGGAGAGGTTAAGCTAGGAGAGGTTAGGTTAAGTTAAGGGAGATTAGGTTAGGTTACGCTTGGTTAAGTTAGGGGAGGTTAGGTTAAGTTAGGGGAGGTTAGGTTAAGTTAGGAGAAGTTAGGTTAGGTTAGGGGAGGTTAGGTTAAGTTAGGGGAGGTTAGGTTAAGTTAGGAGAAGTTAGGTTAGGTTAGGGGAGGTTAGGTTAAGTTAGGGGAGGTTAGGTTAAGTTAGGAGAAGTTAGGTTAGGGGAGGTTAGGTTAAGTTAGGGGAGGTTAGGTTAAGTTAGGAGAAGTTAGGTTAGGTTAGGGGAGGTTAGGTTAAGTTAGGGGAGGTTAGGTTAAGTTAGGAGAAGTTAGGTTAGGTTAGGGGAGGTTAGGTTAAGTTAGGGGAGGTTAGGTTAAGTTAGGAGAAGTTAGGTTAGGTTAGGGGAGGTTAGGTTAAGTTAGGGGAGGTTAGGTTAAGTTAGGAGAAGTTAGGTTAGGTTAGGGGAGGTTAGGTTAAGTTAGGGGAGGTTAGGTTAAGTTAGGGGAGGTTAGGTTAGGTTAGGGGAGGTTAGGTTAAGTTAGGGGAGGTTAGGTTAAGTTAGGGGAGGTTAGGTTAAGTTAGGAGAAGTTAGGTTAGGTTAGGGGAGGTTAGGTTAAGTTAGGGGAGGTTAGGTTAAGTTAGGAGAAGTTAGGTTAGGTTAGGGGAGGTTAGGTTAAGTTAGGGGAGGTTAGGTTAAGTTAGGAGAAGTTAGGTTAGGTTAGGGGAGGTTAGGTTAAGTTAGGGGAGGTTAGGTTAAGTTAGGAGAAGTTAGGTTAGGTTAGGGGAGGTTAGGTTAAGTTAGGGGAGGTTAGGTTAAGTTAGGAGAAGTTAGGTTAGGGGAGGTTAGGTTAAGTTAGGGGAGGTTAGGTTAAGTTAGGAGAAGTTAGGTTAGGTTAGGGGAGGTTAGGTTAAGTTAGGGGAGGTTAGGTTAAGTTAGGAGAAGTTAGGTTAGGTTAGAGGAGGTTAGGTTAAGTTAGTGTAAGTTGTTTTAGGTTGGTTAGGTTTATTTTACGTTAGGTTAGGTTTACTTATGTTAGATTGTCCTCTATCAAGAAAATTAACCAATCACAACAACAATCACAACACAATCACAACACAATCACAACACACAACAATCACAACACACAACAATCACAACACACAACAATCACAACACAGAAATTACAATATACAACAATCATAACACAGTCACAACACACAACAATCACAACAAACAAGCACAACAATCACAACAAACAAGCACAACAATCACAACAAACAAGCACAACAATCACAACACGTAACAACGGCCATAAACAAAAAGTGTAAACATGAAGACAAACACACGCACACTTTGCTAAACAAGTTTCTGTTAGGGCAATGTTTCGCTCTGTATAGAGAGAGCAAAACGTTCTCCCAGTAAAAAACATGATCTGCAACCTTTATTTTTTTAATTAGAAAACCAGCATTAAGTTGCAAAGTTTTATGGCAACAGCATTAACAACATTATCAACATTATCAACATTATCAACATTATCAACATTAACATTATCAACATTAACAACATTATCAACATTATCAACATTATCAACATTAACATTATCAACATTAACATTATCAACATTAACAACATTATCAACATTATCAACATTATCAACATTAACATTATCAACATTAACATTATCAACATTAACAACATTATCAACATTATCAACATTATCAACATTAACATTATCAACATTAACAACATTATCAACATTATCAACATTATCAACATTAACATTATCAACATTAACATTATCAACATTAACAACATTATCAACATTATCAACATTATCAACATTAACATTATCAACATTAACAACATTATCAACATTATCAACATTATCAACATTATCAACATTATCAACATTAACATTATCAACATTAACAACATTATCAACATTATCAACATTATCAACATTATCAACATTAACATTATCAACATTAACAACATTATCAACATTAACAACATTATCAACATTATCAACATTATCAACATTATCAACATTATCAACATTAACATTATCAACATTATCAACATTATCAACATTATCAACATTATCAACATTATCAACATTATCAACATTATCAACATTATCAACATTATCAACATTAACATTATCAACATTAACATTATCAACATTATCAACATTATCAACATTAACATTATCAACATTAACAACATTATCAACATTATCAACATTATCAACATTAACAACATTAACAACATTAACAACATCATCAACATTAACAAAAACATGTTCAAACAGTGTTAGAAAAAGACAATAATAAACTATATTACATAATTCAACTGTATAATACATAGATACATAGAGTCTCCTTCAGCCAGAGATCAGTGTTTGTGTATATTTCGCATGCTCTCGCGAATTCCTTGCATTGTTCAAATCTCTAGTAAGGCTGATGCATGCAGGGGATGAGATGAAAAGCTGTAAGCCTTCTCCCTGAAAGCTGGCTGCCTTGGATTAAACGTGTAGCTCATGCTGCACGCCAAGGTATTGTCCAGTGTGGGTAGACTGGTAAAGCACTGCGTACCTTGTCCTAAGGTTCGTAGGTTCGAGTCTCCTTCAGCCAGAGATCAGTGTTTGTGTATATTTCGCATGCTCTCGCGAATTCCTTGCATTGTTCAAATCTCTAGTAAGGCTGATGCATGCAGGGGATGAGATGAAAAGCTGTAAGCCTTCTCCCTGAAAGCTGGCTGCCTTGGATCAAACGTGTAGCTCATGCTGCACGCCAAGGTATTGTCCAGTGTGGGTAGATTGGTAAAGCACTGCGTACCTTGTCCTAAGGTTCGTAGGTTCAAGTCTCCTTCAGCCAGAGATCAGTGTTTGTGTGTATTTCGCATGCTCTCGCGAATTCCTTGCATTGTTCAAATCTCTAGTAAGGCTGATGCATGCAGGGGATGAGATGAAAAGCTGTAAGCCTTCTCCCTGAAAGCTGGCTGCCTTGGATCAAACGTGTAGCTCATGCTGCACGCCAAGGTATTGTCCAGTGTGGGTAGATTGGTAAAGCACTGCGTACCTTGTCCTAAGGTTCGTAGGTTCGAGTCTCCTTCAGCCAGAGATCAGTGTTTGTGTATATTTCGCATGCTCTCGCGAATTCCTTTTATATATATATATATATATATATATATATATATATATATATATATATATATATATATATATATATATATATATATATATATATATGTCGTGCCGAATAGGTGAAAATGGTCAATTAGCAAGAACTCGCATAAAATTAAGTCCTTTCTAAAAAAAAATTCTTATACGTTTAAAGATATATTTTTTTCATTTACGGTAATGTAAAAATTAATAATTTTGTACCAAAGGCACTTTATAAAACTTACCTAACCTTATTATAACAAGCGCAATTTAATTTAGCCTAATGCAACTAAATATGTTTTAGATAAGTTTATAATAATTTAATAATAAACTAACACAATGAAATATATTGTTTCCGTTAGGTTTAGAATGATTTTTGAGAAATTATTATATACACAAATTTTCGCTTGCCTTATTCGGCAAGAAGAGCGTTGCTGTTTAAGGAACCTATTCGGCACGACATATATATATTAGGGATGGAACGATACTTAATTTTGAGCGATACCGATAGTTTTCCTATTACATATTGTTATAGGTTACAGAGACTATGTTCAGTATATAAGGTAATGTTTATTACACAATGGTTATTAAATAACACTGGAAGGTTAAATATTAAATAACTTAATTACTCTGAGATCATAATGTTATTACTCATTACTTGGTCTATTGTGGTAGTTACTGGTAGTCAAAGTCTCTTCTAGATAGTGTGTGTGTGTGTGTGTGTGTGTGTGTGTGTGTGTGTAATATTTACACAATCAATTCACCGAAAACTTTCATTTACTGGCTTGACAACTAAATTTTTCTCTATTATACCAGTTCAGTATTAACTTAATTTAACAAGTGCTGTAACTCGGTCTTTCCCGCAATATTCAGACTATACCAACTTGCATCAAGAATTACACTTTATTCCAGCATTGTTGGAACAGTGACTTTCCTAGTAATTTGTACACAATTACATTCGTAAACGACTGTACAACTTTTATTACCATCAAAAGATCACGTTGCTAGTAGAAAAATCAAGCATTTATGTTGCCCTACCATTTAGTGGAAATTCTAGTTGCAATATTAGAAATAGGTTAAAATAAATTGGTTAGGGATTTTTTTTCTACGAGGCCTGGTCGCAGACCGGGCAGCGGGGGCGTTGACCCCCCCGAAGCCCTCTCCAGGTATGTTCTTGCGTTAACCTTAAGAACGGCTCTACTTCACAGTGGTGTTTTAAATTCACGAATTCGATCTCTGACAGCTTATAGTCGTCTGTGTCATATCAATATAAGTGTATGAGATGTGTCACTGTACACATTGGAAAGACGATGAGGCAGCTCAGGGCCAGACTAGCTGAACGTGTACGTAAACCTTTTAGACCAGAACAACTGCTAGGTAAGCCTTCATATTCGGCGGCGATTGAGGAACATATGCAAGACCACCCCGTGAACGAGACGTCCACCCTATGAACGAGACGTCCACCCTATGAACAAGGGTCTACCTTGTGAGCGAGACGTCCATCTTATGAGCGCGACGCCCACCCTATGAGTGATATGCCTACTCTATGAGCAAGACGTCTTTTCAAGTGTTAGACAGTTGCCTTTCAGTCATAGAGCTGAAAATCGCAGCTCTCTATACCTACCAAAATGAAGTCAGGTTTAGGCTCCTTCCATTCGAACCTACACACACTACATCAAAATACGTAGTATTCACGTCACTCGGCCAGATCCCAGATAAGTATGGGCGTCTAGCCTAAACTAGCGGTCACCCCCGTACCCCGGGACACCAAGCCAGTCGTAAGTTATTTCATCAAATCCTGCCACATGCATTGATCTGGCTAAGTGGCGTAAGTACTTCGTACTTTGATGCAGAGTGTGTAGGTTTGAAACCTTTCGTGGACTGAGAAATAATGTTTATATATATATATATATATATATATATATATATATATATATATATATATATATATATATATATATATATATATATAAATTCATGATCTTTGATACATTGTGCCATTGTATCCATGTTTATGTTTTTTTCTGTAAATGTATTTTGTTTATTAATAAATGTTCACATAGAATAAAAAATATATAGGGGGTGGTAGGAGAAGAAAATATTCAAACAGCTCCGGGGAGAACCTTGAGTTTTCCCTGAGGTACGTTTATTGTCTTCTCTGAGGATGAGGGTCCCCATTCCAGCTATAGAGGTGGTACTATATATATATATATATATATATATATATATATATATATATATATATATATATATATATATATATATATATATATAATATGGCATACTGAATACTTTCATATATAAATGTATAAATAAATTTCATTGTGTTCAGTTTGGTGTACGTGTATGTACGTATTCAATGTATAATACACAGTTGAGTGGCTGTGTTGTAGCTACATGTCGCCGTAATGACCCTCGTGCAGTAGATAAGATCTAAACCTAAGGATCAGATAAGTACACATAGGTAGCACGTCTGGGTGACGAACATAAGATCGAACCTCCTCCACGCCTGACGCCAGACCCCACGGATTTACCTCTTTGCATAAATAATATAACTAAATTTAAGTGTCGGGAAGCAAGCAACCTCATGTACAACTCTTAGCTGCCTGCTGAATACTGTCTTACTCTTGTACTATTTCAGTTGTTAATGTATTCTTTGTGTGAAATTGTATTATTAAACTTATTTATGTTATGTGTAATGTTTAGCTCAGAGAGGAATGAAGGTAGACTCTAATTGTATTGTCTCCAGGCTACGATTTCCTAGTCAGATTATGAAGGTATGTCTCAGAGTAGCAGGGTAGGCCTAGTTAATGTTGCAGAGCAGACCTAGTCAGTGCAACAGGGGTAATCCTAGTTATAGCAGGGTAGGCCTAGTTAGGGTAGCAGGACAGACCTTATCAAAGTAGCAGGGTAAGCCTAGTCAGAATAACAGGGTATGTCTAATAAGAATAGCAGGGTACGTCTGGTGAGAGTAGCACAGCATGTCTTATCAAGGTAGCAGGATAGGCCTAGTCAGGGTGGTAGAGGATTATTCAGATTGAAAGAACGAACATCAGAGGTAATGCCAGGCGTCATAGCCATCACAGATGTAAAACTGAATTGAAAGATGTCATATTCCCAGCAGGATATCAAATAATGAGATAAAAAGGAAACAAGGGAGGGGGAGGAGTTATACTGCTAATCAGACATCACTGAGTCAAATGACTACATAGTAGGCACAAATCTGGGGTACCCATAGTAGTTGCAGTGATCTACAACCCGCCGCCAAACAGTAAAAATATGAAGACAAATGAATGGCTGACACCAAGCGAAGGTAGCAAGAAGAGCCCATAGAGCAGATGAAGTACTCATCATGGGAGATTCCAGCCATGGATAGAATTACAATTGGGTGAACAGAGCTAAGATGATGCAGCTGGTTACGTGAAGCCTTGTGTGTGTGTATAGTAAGGACATAACAAGGAAGAAAGAAAGGAAGGTGGGGGATGAGTCGGCAAGACTGAATCTGGTATTTACCAAAAGTGCGTCTGGTATATATGAAATAGAATGCGAGAGGTTCCTGGGTGCTAGCGACCATACAGTAACGTGTAGAAGTAAACGATGAATAGGTGGGAGCACTTCAGACGTGGAAATTTGGAAGGGACGAGGTAATTAGTGAATGCAGTGCTGCTGAAAGGAAACCGGAAGCAAAGTTAGTGAATCCGGTGATGGAAACCCCAAGCAAAAAGTGCTGGGAGTGACAGGAAAAACATACCCACAAGAAGAAAAAAAAGATGAAAAGAATGAGTCTGTGGTTCAACCAAGGATGAAGAGAGGGAGAAACGAAGAGCAAGGGTGTGGGAAAACTACAGAAAGACGATAGAAAACAAAGAAGTGAACAGAAGAACCAGAAATTAATATGCAAGGGTTAGGAGAGAGAGAGAGAAAGAGAATATGAGCAACAATTTGATAATGACATGGCAGCAAAAGCCGAAGTCCGAACCAAAAATAATTCAGAGCCACATGATAAGCAAGACAACAGCACCAGACCAAACGGGGGAAAGGAGGAGAGAACTCACAAGCAGCGTCTAGGAAACCAATGAGATGTTGAAGAAATTATTTAAAAACAAATTGGGTTCTCAGTGAAAACAGTCATATTTCCAGACAACCAGAACAAGAGAGAACACCAACGTTACACCACAGACACAACAGGAAAAGAGGTGAACGAACTTCCGAATAAGCTGGATACATCAAATTGCTCGACATGGATTCCGCGAAAGGGAACAGAAGCACCGTCTGGCCCACTAGGTAAAATGTAACAGTTCAATGGAAATGAGACAATTGACAGAGACCTGGAAGACAGCCAGTGTAGTCTCAATACTGAAGACAGGATACAGAGAGGGAGCACTTGGAGAGAAGTGGTATCATGATAGCCCGCATATCTCTGGAGATGACAACTCCTGTGTCATATACCTGTTGGAGTTCTGCGATAAAGTTACAAAAGTGAGACGAGAGAGAGAGAGAGAGAGAGGGTGGCTTGTACGTATATTTTTTGAGTGCATCAGGTCATTTGTTACTGTACCTCACAAGAGGCTGAAAGAAAATCTTGGAGACACACACACACACACACACACACACACACACACACACACACACACACACACCAGAAGAAACCACTGGTTTATAAATAACGTAAAAATCTTATGCAAAATCAACAGTAAAAAAGCTTGTAAATCACTACACGATGACTTTGATAAACCGAACCAGTGAAGTGAAAGAGAAATACCAATAAAAATGCTCTTTACAACATATATTTGACCCAAACTGGAATATTGAGCAGCTGTGGTTACCATGCATAAAAAATCGGTGGGAACCCGACAAGTTGCAACATATGGGTATCCTTGTGAAAACGCTTCTCCAACAAGTGGCTTCCTCGGTCAGGTACAGAGATGAATGGTAGAAGATGAAAAGGAGGTTGAGGTAATCAGTCCCTCAGCCGCGTTAGCCACTGATCCAGTGGCTAACGGGACGGTCTGGAGTTTTGAGACTCTGACCGCGGGTTCTATCCCCACCTGTGGTATGGTTTGAGTCGATGTTCACTCCATAAATAAAGTTTCCCAAATGTTGCAAAAGTGTCTAATTCTTCAAGTAGTCGGTTTTCTAAAACATTTACATCACAAAATAGTAGAGCTTAAAGGACTGTAGTAATTCTTTACAGATTGTACTGAGAGAGGATGTAGTTAATACTGTAACTGTTAAGTGGTGATAAATGCTACAATCATTGTAAGAGGTAAATGCTACAATCATTGTAAGAGGTAATAAATGCTACAATCATTGTAAGAGGTAATAAATGTTACAATCATTGTAAGAGGTAATAAATGCTACAATCGCTGTAAGAGGTAATAAATGTTACAATCATTGTAAGAGGTAATAAATGCTACAATCGCTGTAAGAGGTAATAAATGTTACAATCATTGTAAGAGGTAATAAATGTTACAATCATTGTAAGAGGTAATAAATGTTACAATCATTGTAAGAGGTAATAAATGTTACAATCATTGTAAGAGGTAATAAATGTTACAATCATTGTAAGAGGTAATAAATGTTACAATCATTGTAAGAGGTAATAAATGTTACAATCATTGTAAGAGGTAATAAATGCTACAATCGCTGTAAGAGGTAATAAATGCTACAATCATTGTAAGAGGTAATAAATGTTACAATCGCTGTAAGAGGTAATAAATGTTACAATCGCTGTAAGAGGTAATAAATGTTACAATCATTGTAAGAGGTAATAAATGTTACAATCGCTGTAAGAGGTAATAAATGTTACAATCATTGTAAGAGGTAATAAATGTTACAATCATTGTAAGAGGTAATAAATGTTACAATCATTGTAAGAGGTAATAAATGTTACAATCATTGTAAGAGGTAATAAATGTTACAATCATTGTAAGAGGTAATAAATGCTACAATCGCTGTAAGAGGTAATAAATGCTACAATCATTGTAAGAGGTAATAAATGTTACAATCGCTGTAAGAGGTAATAAATGTTACAATCGCTGTAAGAGGTAATAAATGTTACAATCATTGTAAGAGGTAATAAATGCTACAATCGCTGTAAGAGGTAATAAATGCTACAATCATTGTAAGAGGTAATAAATGCTACAATCATTGTAAGAGGTAATAAATGCTACAATCATTGTAAGAGGTAATAAATGTTACAATCATTGTAAGAGGTAATACAATCGCTGTAAGAGGTAATAAATGCTACAATCATTGTAAGAGGTAATAAATGTTACAATCATTGTAAGAGGTAATAAATGTTACAATCATTGTAAGAGGTAATAAATGCTACAATCGCTGTAAGAGGTAATAAATGCTACAATCATTGTAAGAGGTAATAAATGTTACCATCGCTGTAAGAGGTAATAAATGCTACAATCATTGTAAGAGGTAATAAATGTTACAATCGCTGTAAGAGGTAATAAATGCTACAATCATTGTAAGAGGTAATAAATGTTACAATCATTGTAAGAGGTAATAAATGCTACAATCATTGTAAGAGGTAATAAATGTTACAATCATTGTAAGAGGTAATAAATGCTACAATCGCTGTAAGAGGTAATAAATGCTACAATCATTGTAAGAGGTAATAAATGCTACAATCATTGTAAGAGGTAATAAATGTTACAATCATTGTAAGAGGTAATAAATGCTACAATCATTGTAAGAGGTAATAAATGTTACAATCGCTGTAAGAGGTAATAAATGTTACAATCGCTGTAAGAGGTAATAAATGTTACAATCGCTGTAAGAGGTAATAAATGTTACAATCGCTGTAAGTGGTAATAAATGCAACAACTGTTGAATAAGGTATTAAGTGCTACAAACTTTATAAAAGAAGGTAGTAAGTGCTACATAGTTTAGCTGCTGTAGCTACAAGTCGGTAATTACTCTTACGAACATGTCTGATCGTATTTACTTACCTACGAGTGTGTGCGTGCACATTTGTGCCTGCATGTGAATACATGTGCGTATCTGTGTATCAACGGGTGAATGTACTTGCCTGCGTGCGTGTGCACGCGTGTGTCAGGGTTGAAGCAGCGACGCAGCAGCAGGGTAAGTTAGTGCTGCTGCTGTTGCTCCTGGTCTTGTTGCTGTTGCTCCTGGTGCTGCTGTTGCTTCTGGTGTTGCTGCTGCTGCTGGTTTTGCTGTTGCTGCTGCTACTGATTGTGGTGTTGCTGTTGCTACCGCTGTTGCTGCTCCTAGGGTTGCTGTTGCTGCTGCTACTGATGCTGCTGCTGTTACTGATGTTGCAGCTGCTTATGGTGTTACTGTTGCTGCTCCTAGTATTGGTGTTGCTGCTGCTACTGCTGTTGCAGATGTTGCAGCTGCTGTTACAGATGTTGCAGCTGCTGATATTGCTGATGGTGTTGCTGTTGCTACTCATGGTACTGCTGCTGCTGCTCCTGGTGCTGCTGTTGCTGCTGCTGGTTTTGTTATTGCTGCTCCTAGTGTTACTGTTGCTGCTGCTGTAATGATGGGGAAGCCATATTTTGTATGCTGATGCTGATGGTGCTGCTTTGACACGAAGGGTGGAAGACGCCATGTTGTGTAAGATGCTGCTCCTACTGCTGCTGCTGTTGCTGTTGCTGCTGCTACTAATGCTGGTGGTGGTGGTGCTGCTGTTGCTGCTACTGCTGGTGGTGGTGCTGTTGCTGGTGCTGCTGCTGTTGGCGTTGTTACTGCTAATGCTGCTGCTGTTTGCTACTGCTGCAGCTTACTGCTGCTGCTGTTACTGCTGCTGTTGCCGCTGTTGTTTCTACTGCCGTTGCTACTGCTGCTTGGTACTGCTGTTACTGCTGTTGCTACTTGATACTGCTCCTCTACTTCGCCAGTACCACTCTTACATCATATTTCTGGTGTTGCTGTGTTGTAGAGGTAACAGAGCGACGGAGCAACAGGAGGAAGCCTTTGAACACAGCAAGGCTGCAGGGTGTTCATAGCTGTGAGTTAGGCCTAGCGGGCGGCATGTAACAATACCAGCTGTGATGCTAGGCCTACAAAGGCCAGGCCTCCAGTCTTCACCTTCACCTTCAGTTTACACTCAACTTTATCGTGCCAGCATCAACAAACCTCTCTTAACGTATATCTCAAGTTTTTGCTCTACGTGTTAATATGTCGTGTCGGCAGACGTAGTCTTTGAGATATTTGATTTATTGTAATGTCAGTTTTTAGGGGTATTGATTAGCAAGGGAAATAATCATTAAAACAACTGAAGCCGTTTTCTTAATTCCGGCCTAGGTGCAACTCCAGCTGTGATTGGTCTGGAGGTCTGGGCTTGGAGTCAGTGGTCTGCCAGCTCATTGGTGGCTACCATGAAGGGGTTGTGGGTGCCGGATACTCTTTCCCATCTCAATCCTGTTTCTAGCCTTTTAACTGCTTGCTAACTGCTCGCTGCTGCCTTCAAGACATAATAGCCTGCTTGAACAGCGACGGCTGGGATCGTTGGAAGGGTCAGTAAGTGATGGTAAATACTGTAGTTTTGATTGTGATTAGAATTTGCGGAGTGCGGCAGCGCGGGGCTCTGCCACGTGCAGAGGCTGTTGCAATATGTTGCCAGGCCGCGCCTACCTCCTCTTCTACCAAGTTATTATAATACCGCATTTACAGCTCCGTAGGCTATTTTTAAGAGCCTTCAGGCCTATGCCGAGGCATTGATTTCCTTGGGAGACGATGTGACGAGCCTCGGCCGCAAGGTACTACCGCAAAACAATGCGGGAAATGGGTAATATTTGAGCGGGAGTAATCAATTAGCGCAGACTGGCCGCCTCTCCCGCCATCGTGATCTACACATTTCTGACATTTAAATTAGAGAGGAAGAAAATCAATACTGAGAGACGGAGGATGATGCACACACACACACACACACACACACACACACACACACACACACACACACACACACACACACACACACACACACACACACACACACTGTAAAGGCCTACGTCCTGTTGCAAGGGATTTGAGAGAGGGGGGATGGAGGTGGGAGAGAGGAACATGGAGAAGAGGGGGGAGGGGCGTGTTAGAATGGGGTGACGGTGACAGGGGTGACGGTGAAAGGGATGACAGTAACAGGGGTGACAGTGACAGGGGTGACAGTAACAGTGGTGAAAGTAACAAGGATGACAGTAACAGGAGTGACAGTGACAGGGGTGACAGTAAGAGTGGTAAAAGTAACAAGGATGACAGTAACATGGGTGACAGTGACAGGGGTGACAGTAACAGTGGTGAAAGTAACAAGGATGACAGTAACAGGGATGACAGTGATAAGGGCGACAGTAACAGTGGTGAAAGTAACAGGGGTGACGGTGACCGGAATGACAGTAACAGGGGTGACAGTAACAAGGATGACAGTGACAGGGGTGACAGTAACAGTGGTGAAAGTAACAGGGGTGACGGTGACAGGGATGACAGTAACAGGGATGATAGTAACAGGGATGACAGTAACAGGGGTGACAGTAACAGGGGTGACGGTGACAGGGATGAAAATAACAAGGGTGACGGTGACAGGGGTGACGGCGACAGGGGTGACGGCGACAGGGGTGACGGTAACAGAGGTGACTACTGAGGCAAGGTAACAAGACTTGCTTGACGGACGTGTGTGCCCGTGATTATTTACACTAGGCTTTGCAGGTGTTTATGTGCGAGTTTGTCAGTGTGCTGGCGTGTGTAGGTGCAGGTGAACACCTATTTAACTATATGTAATTACAGTCTATTAGTACCTACGTATTTATTACTAAGTGAACAAAGACAGTAAGACTTAAGAGACTAACACATAGGTACCTGTTTATGCTAGGTGAACAGGGGGGGGGGCAGCAGCAGTAGAAAAATTAACATATAGGTTCCTATTTACTGCTAGGTGAAATGGTGCATTGGGTGTCAGGAGATGTCCGTGAAGTGGACCTGAGTATCTTGTCCGTGGTATGTAGACTCCTCTCGCCACTGTCCGTAGTACACTTGTGCGTGTACTCAATTACTTGTACTCGCCTAGATGTACTAAACTACTCATGTTTACTGGGGTTGAGACACCACTATTACCCCGCCTCTAACTGCCTTACCTAACATACACTGGACTCTCTAACTTTCTGACCTGTCGTACCCAAGCATAAAGCTGTGCATGGAGGGAAGCTCCACCATCTTCTCGTTCATCTCATTATACTTTTCTGTCAACCAAAGTTGCTAATAAATATTATTTTTAATTTCTCTGTCTCAATTGTAATATTAACTTCCATCTGTGTCCCCTACCATAGCAACACTGACAGGTGTTGTAGCAACACTACCATAGCAACACTGACAGGTGTTGTAGCAACACTACCATAGCAACACTGACAGGTGTTGTAGCAACACTACCATAGCAACTCTGATAGGTGTTGTAGCAACACTACCATAGCAACTCTGACAGGTGTTGTAGCAACACTACCATAGCAACACTGACAGGTGTTGTAGCAACACTACCATAGCAACACTGACAGGTGTTGTAGCAACACTACCATAGCAACTCTGATAGGTGTTGTAGCAACACTACCATAGCAACACTGACAGGTGTTGTAGCAACACTACCATAGCAACACTGACAGGTGTTGTAGCAACACTACCATAGCAACTCTGACAGGTGTTGTAGCAACACTACCATAGCAACACTGACAGGTGTTGTAGCAACACTACCATAGCAACACTGACAGGTGTTGTAGCAACACTACCATAGCAACACTGACAGGTGTTGTAGCAACACTACCATAGCAACTCTGATAGGTGTTGTAGCAACACTACCATAGCAACTCTGACAGGTGTTGTAGCAACACTACCATAGCAACACTGACAGGTGTTGTAGCAACACTACCATAGCAACTCTGACAGGTGTTGTAGCAACACTACCATAGCAACACTGACAGGTGTTGTAGCAACACTACCATAGCAACACTGACAGGTGTTGTAGCAACACTACCATAGCAACACTGACAGGTGTTGTAGCAACACTACCATAGCAACACTGACAGGTGTTGTAGCAACACTACCATAGCAACACTGACAGGTGTTGTAGCAACACTACCATAGCAACACTGACAGGTGTTGTAGCAACACTACCATAGCAACAACATAGCAACACTGACAGGTGTTGTAGCAACACTAGCACCACAGGTGTTGTAGCAACACTAGCACCACAGGTGTTGTAGCAACACTAGCACCACAGGTGTTGTAGCAACACTAGCACCACAGGTGTTGTAGCAACACTACCATAGCAACACTGACAGGTGTTTGCAACACTACCATAGCAACACTGACAGGTGTTGTAGCAACACTACCATAGCAACACTGACAGGTGTTGTAGCAACACTACCATAGCAACACTGACAGGTGTTGTAGCAAACACTACCATAGCATAGCAACTGACAGGTGTTGTAGCAACACTACCATAGCAACACTGACAGCAACACTACCATAGCAACTCTGACAGGTTGTAGCAACACATAGCAACACCATAGCAACACACTAGCAACTCTGATAGGTGTTGTAGCAACACTACCATAGCAACTCTGACAGGTGTTGTAGCAACACTACCTGATAGGTGTTGTAGCAACACTACCATAGCAACTCTGACAGGTGTTGTAGCAACACTACCATAGCAACACTGACAGGTGTTGTAGCAACACTACCATAGCAACTCTGACAGGTGTTGTAGCAACACTACCATAGCAAACACTGACAGGTGTTGTAGCAACACTACCATAGCAACTCTGATAGGTGTTGTAGCAACACTACCATAGCAACTCTGACAGGTGTTGTAGCAACACTACCATAGCAACACTGACAGGTGTTGTAGCAACACTACCATAGCAACTCTGACAGGTGTTGTAGCAACACTACCATAGCAACACTGACAGGTGTTGTAGCAACACTACCATAGCAACTCTGACAGGTGTTGTAGCAACACTACCATAGCAACACTGACAGGTGTTGTAGCAACACTACCATAGCAACTCTGACAGGTGTTGTAGCAACACTACCATAGCAACTCTGACAGGTGTTGTAGCAACACTACCATAGCAACACTGACAGGTGTTGTAGCAACACTACCATAGCAACTCTGACAGGTGTTGTAGCAACACTACCATAGCAACACTGACAGGTGTTGTAGCAACACTACCATAGCAACTCTGACAGGTGTTGTAGCAACACTACCATAGCAACACTGACAGGTGTTGTAGCAACACTACCATAGCAACTCTGACAGGTGTTGTAGCAACACTACCATAGCAACTCTGATAGGTGTTGTAGCAACACTACCATAGCAATACTGACAGGTGTTGTAGCAACACTACCATAGCAACTCTGACAGGTGTTGTAGCAACACTACCATAGCAACACTGACAGGTGTTGTAGCAACACTACCATAGCAACACTGACAGGTGTTGTAGCAACACTACCATAGCAACACTGACAGGTGTTGTAGCAACACTACCATAGCAACACTGACAGGTGTTGTAGCAACACTACCATAGCAACTCTGACAGGTGTTGTAGCAACACTACCATAGCAACACTGACAGGTGTTGTAGCAACACTACCATAGCAAACACTGACTGGTGTTGTTTCATCACTACCATAGCAACTCTGACAGGTGTTGTAGCAACACTACCATAGCAACACTGACAGGTGTTGTAGCAACACTACCATAGCAACTCTGACAGGTGTTGTAGCAACACTACCATAGCAACACTGACAGGTGTTGTAGCAACACTACCATAGCAAACACTGACAGGTGTTGTAGCAACACTACCATAGCAACACTGACAGGTGTTGTAGCAACACTACCATAGCAACACTGACAGGTGTTGTGTAGCAACACTACCAGGTGTTGTAGCAACACGAACACTGACAGGTGTTGTAGCAACACTACCATAGCAACTCTGACAGGTGTTGTAGCAACACTACCATAGCAACACTGACAGGTGTTGTAGCAACACTACCATAGCAACTCTGACAGGTGTTGTAGCAACACTACCATAGCAACACTGACAGGTGTTGTAGCAACACTACCATAGCAACTCTGACAGGTGTTGTAGCAACACTACCATAGCAACACTGACAGGTGTTGTAGCAACACTACCATAGCAACACTGACAGGTGTTGTAGCAAACACTACTGACATAGCAACACTACCAACAACTGACAGGTGTTGTAGCAACACTACCATAGCAACACTGACAGGTGTTGTAGCAACACTACCATAGCAATAGCAACTCTGACAGGTGTTGTAGCAACACTACCATAGCAACACCTACCATAGCAACTCTGACAGGTGTTGTAGCAACACTACCATAGCAACACTGACAGGTGTTGTAGCAACACTACCATAGCAACTCTGACAGGTGTTGTAGCAACACTACCATAGCAACTCTGACAGGTGTTGTAGCAACACTACCATAGCAACACTGACAGGTGTTGTAGCAACACTACCATAGCAACTCTGACAGGTGTTGTAGCAACACTACCATAGCAACACTGACAGGTGTTGTAGCAACACTACCATAGCAACTCTGACAGGTGTTGTAGCAACACTACCATAGCAACACTGACAGGTGTTGTAGCAACACTACCATAGCAACTCTGACAGGTGTTGTAGCAACACTACCATAGCAACACTGACAGGTGTTGTAGCAACACTACCATAGCAACACTGACAGGTGTTGTAGCAACACTACCATAGCAACATTGATAGGTGTTGTAGCAACACTACCATAGCAATACTGACAGGTGTTGTAGCAACACTACCATAGCAACATTGATAGGTGTTGTAGCAACACTACCATAGCAACACTGACAGGTGTTGTAGCAACACTACCATAGCAACACTGACAGGTGTTGTAGCAACACTACCATAGCAACACTGACAGGTGTTGTAGCAACACTACCATAGCAACACTGACAGGTGTTGTAGCAACACTATCATAACAACATTGATAGGTGTAGCAACACTACCATAGCAACACTGGCAGGTGTTGTAGCAACACTACCATAGCAACATTGATAGGTGTTGTAGCAACACTACCATAGCAACACTGACAGGTGTTGTAGCAGCACTACCTTAGCAACACTGACAGGTGTTGTAGCAACACTACCATAGCAACACTGACAGGTGTTGTAGCAACACTGACAGGTGTTGTAGCAACACTATTATAGCAACATTGATAGGTGTAGCAACACTACCATAGCAACACTGGCAGGTGTTGTAGCAACACTACCATAGCAACATTGATAGGTGTTGTAGCAACACTACCACAGCAACACTGACGGGTGTTGTAGCAACACTACCATAGCAACACTGACAGGTGTTGTAGCAACACTACCATAGCAACACTGACAGGTGTTGTAGCAACACTACCATAGCAATACTGACAGGTGTTGTAGTAACACTACCATAGCAACATTGATAGGTGTTGTAGCAACACTACCATAGCAACACTGACAGGTGTTGTAGCAACACTATCATAGCAACACTGACAGGTGTTGTAGCAACACTACCATAGCAACATTGATAGGTGTTGTAGCAACACTACCATAGCAACACTGACAGGTGTTATAGCAACACTGACAGGTGTTGCAGCAACACTACCATAGCAACATTGATAGGTGTTGTAGCAACGCTACCATAGCAACACTGACAGGTGTTGTAGCAACACTACCATAGCAATACTGACAGGTGTTGTAGCAACACTACCATAGCAATACTGACAGGTGTTGTAGCAACACTACCATAGCAACACTGACAGGTGTTGTAGCAACACTACCATAGCAACACTGACAGTTGTAGCAACACTGACAGGCGTCGTAGCAACACCGACAGGTGTTGTAACAACAGTACCATAGCAACACTGTCATAACAACACTGGCAGGTGTTGTAGCAACACCGACAGTTGTTGTAGCAACACTATCATAACAATGACAGGCGCTGTAGCAACACTGACAGGTGTTGTAGCAACACTACCACAGCAACACTGACAGGTGTTGTAGCAACACTACCACAGCAACACTGACAGGTGTTGTAGCAACACTACCATAGCAACACTGGCAGGTGTTGTAGCAACACTGGCAGGTGTTGTAGCAACACCGACAGGTGTTGTAGCAACACTAAGATATCAACACTGTCATACCAACACTGGCAGGTGTTGTAGCAACACTATCATAACAGTGACAGGTGTTGTAGCAAAACTACCATAGCAATACTGACAGGTGTTGTAGCAACAATACCATATCAACACTAGCATAGCAACACTGACAGGTGTTGTAGCAACACTACTATAGCAACACTGACAGGTGTTGTAGCAGTACTACCATAGCAACACTGACAGGTGTTGCAGCAGCACTACCATAGCAACACTGACAGGTGTTGTAGCAGCACTACCATAGCAACACTGACAGGTGTTGTAGCAACATTATCACAGCAACACTGACAGGTGTTGTAGCAATACTACCAAAGCAACACTGACAAGTGTTGCAGCAACACTGACAGGTGTTGTCAACACTACCATAGGAACACTAACAGGTCTTGTAGCAACACTACCATAGCAACACTGACAGGTGTTGTGCAAACACTACCCTAGCAACACAAACAGGTCTTGTAGCAACATTACCACAGCAACACTAACAGGCCTTGTGCTAACACTACCACAGCAACACTAACAGGTCTTGTGCTAACACTACCACAGCAACACTAACAGGTCAAGCGCTAACACTACCACAGCAACACTAACAGGTCTTGTGCTAACACTACCACAGCAACACTAACAGGCCTTGTAGGAACACTACCACAGCAACATTAACAGGTCAAGCGCTAACACTACCACAGCAACACTAACAGGTCAAGCGCTAACACTACCACAGCAACACTAACAGGTCAAGCGCTAACACTACCACAGCAACACTAACAGGTCAAGCGCTAACACTACCACAGCAACACTAACAGGTCTTGTGCTAACACTACCACAGCAACACTAACAGGCCTTGTAGGAACACTACCACAGCAACATTAACAGGTCAAGCGCTAACACTACCACAGCAACACTAACAGGTCAAGCGCTAACACTACCACAGCAACACTAACAGGTCTTGTGCTAACACTACCACAGCAACACTAGCAACACAAGGTCTTATCACACTTATACTTAACTATGCTCATGAGACAGACAGAAAAGAGAAGCAATCATGCCAGAGTGCAAAACGTTTATCAGACTTCCTTTTCACACTTACACGAGAGGATAATAATACCCATTTAAAACTTTTGTTAGTGGTTAGAAAAAGATAAATACTGCAGAGCTTCAGGAAGAAGAATTAAACCAGGATGATGAATAAGCAGCAGGCAGAGAGAGAGAGAGAGAGAGAGAGAGAGAGAGAGAGAGAGAGAGAGAGGGAGAGGATGAATCGAGGTAATAGTGATGTGAGAGAGGGGGAAAAGCAAGTGGGGAAGGGAGGGAGGTAGGTATAGAGTGAAGGAAGGAAGAAAGGATGAAGGGAAGGAAAGAGGGAGGGAGGGAAGGAAGGAGGGAGGGAGGTAGGGAGGGTGGTAAAGAGGGAGAGAGGTAGGGAAGGAGGTTGGGAGGGAGAGAGGTAGGGAAGGAGGTTGGGAGGGAGAGAGGTAGGGAAGGAGGTTGGGAGGGAGAGAGGTCGAGAAGGAGGTAGGGAAGGAGGTAGGGAGGGAGGGATGGAGGGAGGTAGGGAAGGAGTGAGGGAGGGATGGATGGAGGGAGGGATGGATGGAAGGAGGGAGGGAAGGAGTGAGGGAGGGATGGATGGAGGTAGGGAAGGAGTGAGGGAGGGATGGATGGATGGAGGTAGGGAGGGAGGGAAGGAGGGAGGGAGGGATGTAGGGAGGGAGGTAGGGAAGGAGTGAGGGATGGAGGGAGGGAGGTAGGGAAGGAGTGAGGGAGGGAGGGAGGGAAGGAGGTAGGGAAGGAGGTAGGGAAGGGGGTAGGGAAGGAGGTAGGAAAGGAGGGAGGGATGGAGGGAGGTAGGGAAGGAGTGAAGGAGGGATGGATGGAGGTAGGGAAGGAGGTAGGGAAGGAGGGAGGTAGGGAAGGAGTGAGGTAGGGAAGGAGTGAGGTAGGGAAGGAGTGAGGGAGGGAAGGAGTGAGGGAGGGAAGGAGTGAGGGAGGGAAGGAGTGAGGGAGGGATGGATGGAGGTAGGGAAGGAGTGAGGGAGGGATGGATGGAGGTAGGGAGGGAGGTAGGGAAGGATGGAGGGAGGGAGGGAGGGAGGGAGATGGATGGAGGGAGGGAGGGAGGGAGGAAGGAGGGAGGGAGGGAGGTAGGAGGGAAGGAAGGAGGGAGGGAAGGAAGGAGGGAGGGAGGGAGGGATGGAGGGAGGTAGGGAAGGAGTGAGGGAGGGAGGGATGGATTGAGGTAGGGATGGATGGAGGTAGGGAGGGAGGTAGGGAAGGAGGTAGGGAAGGAGGTAGGGAAGGAGGGAGGGAGGGAGGGATGGAGGTAGGTAGGGAAAGAGTGAGGGAGGGAAGGATGGAGGGAGAGATGGATGGAGGGAGAGATGGATGGAGAGAGGGAGGGAGGGAGGGATGGAGGTAGGGAGGGATGCAGGTAAGGAGGGAGGTAGGGAAGGATTGAGGTAGGGAGGGAGGTAGGGAAGAAGTGAGTGATGGAGGTAGGGAAGGGGTGAGGGAGGGAGGGATGGAGGTAGGGAGGGATGTAGGGAAGGAGGGAGGTATGGAGGGAGGTAGGGAAGGAGTGAGGGAGGGATGGATGGAGGGAGGTAGGGAGAAGAGTGAGGGAGGGATGGATGGAGGGAGGTAGGGAAGGAGTGAGGGAGGGATGGATGGAGGATTGAGGTAGGGAGGTAGGGAAAGAGTGAGGGAGGGATGGATGGAGGGAGGTAGGGAAGGAGTGAGGGAGGGCGGGAGGGAGGGAGGTAGGGAAGGAGTGAGGGAGGGATGGATGGAGGGAGGTAGGGAAGGAGTGAGGGAGGGATGGATGTAGGGAGGGAAGGAGTGAGGGAGGGATGGATGGATGGATGGATGGAGGGAGGGAGGGATGGAGGGAAGGAGGGAGGAAGGGATGCAGGTAAGGAGGGAGGTAGGGAAGGATTGAGTTAGGGCCGGAGGTAGGGTGGGAGGTAGGGACGGAGGTAGGGACGGAGGTAGGGACGGAGGTAGGGACGGAGGTAGGGACGGAGGAAGGGACGGAGCTAGGGAGGGAGTAAGGGAGGGAGTGAGAGAGGGATGGAGGGAGGGAGGGAGGGAGGGAAGGAGTGAGGGAGGAATGGATGGAGGTAGGGAGGGAGGGAAGAAGTGAGGGAGGGAGGGATGGATGGAGGTAGGGAGGGAGGGAGGGAGGGATGGATGGAGGTAGGGAGGGAGGGAGGGAAGGAGGGAGGGAAGGAAGGAGGGAGGGAAGGAAGGAAGGAAGGAGCGAGGGAGGGAAGGAAGGAGGGAGGGAAGGAGGGAGGGAGGGAAGGAAGGAGGGAGGGAAGGAGGGAGGGAAGGAGGGAGGGAAGGAGGGAGGGAAGGAAGGAAGGAAGGAGGGAGGGAGGGAGAGAGGGAAGGAGGGAGCGACGGAAGGAGGGAGGGAGGGAGTGAGTGAAGGAGGGAGGGAAGGAAGGAGGGAGACAGGGAAGGAGGGCGGGAGGGAGGGAGGGAGGGAAGGAAGGAGGGAGGGAGGGAGGGAGGGAAGGAAGGAGGGAGGCAGGGAAGGAGGGAGGCAGGGAAGGAGGGGGAGGGAGGGAAGGAGGGAGGGAGGGAGGGAAGGAGGGAGGGAGGGAGGGAAGGAAGGTGGGATAGTTAACATGATAAATTCTACGCATTTTCATCGCCTTCTTTGACAAGTATATTTTTCTACGCCGCTGAATTTACAAGTCAAGAGTTGTCATCTAACTTAAGCTTATTTATAAGAGTTGTCATCTAACTTAAGCTTATTTATAAGAGTTGTCATCTAACTCACCTATGGAATTTGTGCATGGGGCTCAACAACAGTAAACCATCTCAGACCACTAATTACCCAACAAAAGGCTGCAGTCAGAATGATAACAAATTCCCACTACAGACAGCACACTCCACCAATATTCATAACTCTAAACCTACTCACAATACAAAACATCCATACTTATTACTGCACCTTTTACATACATAGAACACTTAACTCTGATATTAACCCTCCCCTCAAACATCTCCTTGCCAACCTCAACAGAACACATGACCATAACACAAGACACAGATCACTCTTTGATGTTCCTCGTGTCCATCTCACGCTATGCAAAAACTCAATGCACATAAAAGGCCCTAAAATCTGGAATTCATTACCCGTGAGTATAAAAGAAACTCTGTCTGTTTATAAATACAAGTCTCTTCTCAAAAATCACTCACCCACAACTAAATAAATACTGAATAATTGTATCTCATAAATTGTATCTCATATATGTATCTCATTATTGTATCTCATTATTGTATCTCATAAATTGTATCTCATATATGTATCTCATTATTGTATCTCATAAATTGTATCTCATATATGTATCTCATTATTGTATCTCATTACTGTATCTCATAAATGTCAACCTGTGACCCAGTCAAACTTTGTTACTATTTAACTTCATTACCTAACATAATACTCCATTCTACTGATTACACAGCAACACAGTAATGACCATATGACCTGTCTTTGTAATACTCATTTGTAGTAAATTGTTATCTGTTTTGCAATAATTTTTGTACCACTGAATATATCATTGCTTAGTTAATCTTAAGTTAATTTTAAGCCTGCCCGTAATGCTCTGCATACAAGTGGCTTTGGCATGTTGCATTTAACTGTATTCTTTTGTACTTCTCTGTATCATGTTCAAATAAATAAATAAATAAATAAACTTAAGCTTATTTATAAGAGTTGTCATCTAACTTAAGCTTATTTATAAGAGCTCTCATCTAACTTAAGCTTGTTTATAAGAGCTGTCATCTAACTTAAGCTTATTTATAAGAGTTGTCATCTAGCTTAAGCTTATTTATAAGAGCTGTCATCTAGCTTAAGCTTATTTATAAGAGCTGTCATCTAACTTCAGCTTATTTATAAAAGATGTCATCCAACCTCAGCTTAGAAAAGATGTCATCTAACGTCAGCTTATTTATAAGAGCTATTATCAACCTCAGCTTATTTACAGAACTGTCATAAAACCTCATTTTATTTACAAGAATTGTCATCCAACATCACCTTAGTTACATGTTAGAAGCTGTTACCCTAGTAACCTCACACCCTCACTAGTAACCTCACACCCTCACTAGTAACCTCACACCCTCACTAGTAACCTCACACTCTCACTAGTAACCTCACACCCTCACTAGTAACCTCACACCCTCACTAGTAACCTCACACTCTCACTAGTAACCTCACACTCTCACTAGTAACCTCACACCCTCACTAGTAACCTCACACCCTCACTAGTAACCTCACACCCTCACTAGTAACCTCACACTCTCACTAGTAACCTCACACTCACTAGTAACCTCACACTCTCACTAGTAACCTCACACCATCACTAGTAACCTCACACCCTCACTAGTAACCTCACACTCTCACTAGTAACCTCACACTCTCACTAGTAACCTCACACTCACTAGTAACCTCACACTCTCACTAGTAACCTCACACCCTCACTAGTAACCTCACACCCTCACTAGTAACCTCACACTCTCACTAGTAACCTCACACTCTCACTAGTAACTTCACACCCTCACTAGTAACCTCACACCCTCACTAGTAACCTCACACCCTCACTAGTAACCTCACACTCTCACTAGTAACCTCACACCCTCACTAGTAACCTCACACCCTCACTAGTAACCTCACACCCTCACTAATAACCTCACACTCTCACTAGTAACCTCACACTCTCACTAGTAACCTCACACTCTCACTAGTAACCTCACACTCTCACTAGTAACCTCACACCCTCACTAGTAACCTCACACCCTCACTAGTAACCTCACACTCTCACTAGTAACCTCACACCCTCACTAGTAACCTCACACCCTCACTAGTAATCTCACACCCTCACTAATAACCTCACACTCTCACTAGTAACCTCACATTCTCACTAGTAACCTCACACCCTCACTAGTAACCTCACACTCTCACTAGTAACCTCACACCCTCACTAGTAACCTCACACTCACTAGTAACCTCACACCCTCACTAGTAACCTCACACCCTCACTAGTAACCTCACACTCTCACTAGTAACCTCACACCCTCACTAGTAACCTCACACCCTCACTAGTAACCTCACACCCTCACTAGTAACCTCACACTCTCACTAGTAACCTCACACTCTCACTAGTAACCTCACACTCTCACTAGTAACCTCACACCCTCACTAGTAACCTCACACCCTCACTAGTAACCTCACACACTCACTAGCAACCTCACACACTCACTAGCAACCTCACACTCTTACTAGTAACCCCACACCCTCACTAGTAACCTCACACCCTCACTAATAACCTCACACCCTCACTAGTAACCTCACACCCTCACTAGTAACCTCACACCCTCACTAGTAACCTCACACTCTCACTAGTAACCTCACACTTTCACTAGTAACCTCACACACTCACTAGAAACCTCACACTCTTACTAGTAACCCCACACCCTCACTAGTAACCTCACACCCTCACTAGTAACCTCACACCCTCACTAGTAACCTCACACCCTCACTAGTAACCTCACACCCTCACTAGTAACCTCACACCCTCACTAGTAACTTCACACTCTCACTAGTAACCTCACACCCTCACTAGTAACCTCACACCCTCACTAGTAACCTCACACCCTCACTAGTAACCTCACACCCTCACTAGTAACCTCACGCTCTCACTAGTAACCTCACGCTCTTACTAGTAACCTCACACTCTCACTAGTAACCTCACACCCTCACTAGTAACCTCACGCTCTCACTAGTAACCTCACACCCTCACTAGTAACTTCACACCCTTACTAGTAACCTCACGCTCTCACTAGTAACCTCACGCTCTCACTAGTAACCTCACGCTCTCACTAGTAACCTCACACCCTCACTAGTAACCTCACGCTCTCACTAGTAGCCTCACACTCTCACTAGTAACCTCACGCTCTCACTAGTAACCTCACACTCTCACTAGTAACCTCACGCTCTCACTAGTAACCTCACACTCTCACTAGTAACCTCACGCTCTCACTAGTAACCTCACACTCTCACTAGTAACCTCACGCTCTCACTAGTAACCTCACACCCTCACTAGTAACCTCACACTCTCACTAGTAACCTCACACTCTCACTAGTAACCTCACGCTCTCACTAGTAACCTCACACTCTCACTAGTAACCTCACGCTCTCACTAGTAACCTCACACTCTCACTAGTAACCTCACGCTCTCACTAGTAACCTCACACTCTCACTAGTAACCTCACGCTCTCACTAGTAACCTCACACCCTCACTAGTAACCTCACACTCTCACTAGTAACCTCACGCTCTCACTAGTAACCTCACATTCTCACTAGTAACCTCACGCTCTCACTAGTAACCTCACGCTCTCACTAGTAACCTCACACTCTCACTAGTAACCTCACGCTCTCACTAGTAACCTCACACTCTCACTAGTAACCTCACGCTCTCACTAGTAACCTCACACCCTCACTAGTAATTCACACCCTCACTAATAACTCGTATCCCGCCTCAGACAGTTTGAACTCTATATCTTACGGTTCTTTCCCCCCCTAAATCATCATGTTTTTCTTGTCTCTTTGAGAATTTACTAAATCCCTGGCGGGCGAAACGTGTTGTAATAACATACCCAACTCGCACATTACATCATGTGGCTCTATATTTACCTTAACTCTGACTGTGGGAGGTGCTGTTATCGCGAACCATTTTCAATTAATAACTATGTTTCCACCTTATAAACTGACAGGTTTTACGCTCTCGTTGCTCTCAAACTTGTGGGAACTACGACCTCTGACAGCCTGTGGCTGACAGCCTTCCCTCATTACTTAAGCTACGTTGTCTGACGTTTGAACGAAGATTTTTTTGGTATCACACCAATTTTTAAGGGATTAGTGTTAAGGTTTAGTGACTAAACAGACAATGTAGTTCAAGTACTGAGGGAAGGCTGTCAAGGATAAGCTGTCAGAGGTCGTATCTTAAACAACCTTGAGAACAACATGTATGGAAAACAGCTAAGTGTGTAGAATTGTTAATTTTAACACTGCTCTGTATTGTACATGAATGGTAGATAATACCGATAAGATAAAAATTAGACACATGCGCAACATCTGGGTATCTTTGTTGTAGATGTTTCGCCATCCAGTGGCTTTATATAGTGCTACTGTCTTTCACTTATATCCTTGAATTTGTATTGATAAAACCACTGGATGACGAAACGTCTCCACAGGTATTCAAATGTTGCACATGTCAATTTTTTTTATCACACTTGTGTATTATTGCACCATGAGGCTGGTAGTGGATTACCTCTGACAAAGGCCCCCAGGAGACCTCTGTATAAGTTTAATGCTAGTTTAGCATTATACAAGCATTAAACAAATATAATGAAACAGTGGAGGTAGTAACTAGCTCATCAATAGTCCGTTATAATGACAGGAGTCGAATAAATTAAACTTGTCTATGGAGAAATAACACAGTAGATTGCAAGATGTTGTTACTGCTAGTGACTAGCATGAAGGGAAGAGTAAGTCTGCTTGTTAAAGAACGTTAGTTGCAGAGAAGGAAATTTTATGTAGGCCTAGTGTGCATAGCATAATTTATGTTGACAATGGTCTTGAGAGCACAAATGTCATAGGCACATAAAAGAGCATTTTACCCAAGATAACTAAATAAAGTCACTGTGACTTATTTCTAATCAGAAGAGATATTTCCCAATTTGCTTAAAACTGACCAGAAGATACAAAAGAATATTTGTGTCTTCACAGCCTAAGTTATTAGTTTAATATGTTTATTATGCACCCCATACCCATCCTGTGGGCGGTAGTCAAAAGATTACAGAGGTACATAATTGGTCCAGGGACTGGGCTCCAAAGTTTTGATAGCTGAGCAAGTTACAGAGGTAATGAACTCACAATTTACAAAGGTAATGAACTCACAATTTACAAAGGTAATGAACTCACAATTTACAAAGGTAATGAACTCCAGGTAGGTCTAGTCACAATCATGACAAGTTACAAAGGTATTTACAGATTACAGAGGTACGTAATGGGTCCAGGGACTGGGCTCCCAAAGTTGTGATGGCTGAACTAGGTACAAAGGTAATGAACTCACAAGTTACAAAGGTAATGAACTCACAAGTTACAAAGGTAATGAATCCTGTAAGAATGGTTACTTACGTTTATACATGGCTACAATCATGAACAAATTATAGTGTAATGAGCAATTCACACTTCCACACCCTGGGTTGAGGCATGGGTGATAAATAGGCAGCAGAGAGTTTGCGTAAATGGGGAGAAATTAGAATGGGGGCACGTCACGAGCGGGGTTTCCCAGGGGTCAGTGTTAAGACCCTTGTTCACAATCTACATAAACGACATAAACTCGGCACAAGCGATTTGTGATCGCTTGTGCCGAGTTCTTCTGTAATTTCTAAATTATTAACAATGGTTTCCTTGTTTACCAAAACCAAGTCAAGCAGGTTATTTCCCCTTGTAGGCTCTGTCACAAACTGCTTCAAAAAACAATCCTGGACTATTTCTAAGAAGTCGTTTGATTCTAAATTCCCAGTCAAGAAATTCCAATCAATGTGACTATTGTCTCCTAGAATTACTGTGTCATCGTGCTTTGTTGCCTTACCAATTTCCTCCCATAGCAGTCTCCCCTGGTCCCTATCTAAGTTTGGGGAACGGTATATCACACCTAAAATCAAATTTTTAATGCCCCTCTGAAAATTCTATCCAGACTGTGTAACTTCAAATTTAATACCCGTTTTTATGCAACAATTCAAGCGATCTTGGACATACAGTGCCACCCCACCCCCCTTCCCGATACTTCTATCTACTTGGGAACAATTTAAAACCCTGAATGCGACATTCTGCAGGCATGTCCCGACTTTGAACTATGTCTCATTTATGGCAAATACATCAATGTTACCTGCACTAGCAACTAAGTACTGGTCACTGGTACTGTTAACGATAGTGCCAACAGTGACAGAAGTACTAGTCACTGGCACCGTTAACGGTAGTGCCAATAGTGACAAGCACTGGTCTCTAGTACTGTTAACGGTAGTGCCAACAGTGACAGCACTGGTTACTAGTAATGTTAACGGTAGTGCCAACAGGGACAGATGCACTGACCACTGGTTCTGTTAACGGTAGTGCCAACAGTGACAGAAGCACTGATCACTGGTACTATCAACGGTAGTGCCAACAGTGACATATGCACAGGTCACTAGTACTGTTACGGTAGTGCCAACAGGGACAGCACTAATCACTGGTACTGTTAACAGTAGTACCAACAGTGACAGAAGCACTGGTCACTGGCACTGTTAACGGTAGTTCCAACAGTGACAAAGCACTAGTCATTAGTACTGAGCCTCTAGTACAGCCCATCACAGTGCCATTGTTATCATTGGCTAGCATAGGAAAACTCAGTAACGGAAGTTTATGGCTCTGTGGTGCAGTGGTCAGCACGGCTCTGTAGGACAGTGGTGAACACGGCTCTGTGGGACAGTGGTGAACACGGCTCTGTGGGACAGTGGTGAACACGGCTCTGTGGGACAGTGGTGAACACGGCTCTGTGGGACAGTGGTGAACACGGCTCTGTGGGACAGTGGTGAACACGGCTCTGTGGGACAGTGGTGAACACGGCTCTGTGGGACAGTGGTGAACACGGCTGTGTGGGACAGTGGTGAACATGGTTCTGTGGGACAGTGGTGAACACGGCTCTGTGGGACAGTGGTGAACATGGTTCTGTGGGACAGTGGTGAACACGGCTCTGTGGGACAGTGGTGAACACGGCTTTGTGGGACAGTGGTGAACACGGCTCTGTGGGACAGTGGTGAACACGGCTGTGTGGGACAGTGGTGAACATGGTTCTGTGGGACAGTGGTGAACACGGCTCTGTGGGACAGTGGTGAACATGGTTCTGTGGGACAGTGGTGAACACGGCTCTGTGGGACAGTGGTGAACACGGCTTTGTGGGACAGTGGTGAACACGGCTCTGTGGGACAGTGGTGAACACGGCTGTGTGGGACAGTGGTGAACACGGCTGTGTGGGACAGTGGTGAACACGGCTGTGTGGGACAGTGGTGAACACGGCTGTGTGGGACTGGTGAACACGGCTGTGTGGGACAGTGGTGAACACGGCTGTGTGAGACAGTGGTGAACACGGCTGTGTGGGACAGTGGTGAACACGGCTGTGTGGGACAGTGGTGAACACGGCTCTGTGGGACAGTGGTGAACACGGCTCTGTGGGGCAGTGGTGAACACGGCTGTGTGGGACAGTGGTGAACATGGTTCTGTGGGACAATGGTGAACACGGCTCTGTGGGACAGTGGTGAACATGGTTCTGTGGGACAGTGGTGAACACGGCTCTGTGGGACAGTGGTGAACACGGCTTTGTGGGACAGTGGTGAACACGGCTCTGTGGGACAGTGGTGAACACGGCTGTGTGGGACAGTGGTGAACATGGTTCTGTGGGACAGTGGTGAACACGGCTCTGTGGGACAGTTGTGAACATGGTTCTGTGGGACAGTGGTGAACACGGCTCTGTGGGACAGTGGTGAACACGGCTTTGTGGGACAGTGGTGAACACGGCTCTGTGGGACAGTGGTGAACACGGCTGTGTGGGACAGTTGTGAACTCGGCTGTGTGCGACAGGGGTGAACCCGGCTGTGTGGGACTGTTGTGCACACGGCTGTGTGGGACTGGTGAACACGGCTGTGTGGGACAGTGGTGAGCACGGCTGTGTGAGACAGTGGTGAACACGGCTGTGTGGGACAGTGGTGAACACGGCTGTGTGGGACAGTGGTGAACACGGCTGTGTGGGACAGTGGTGAACACGGCTGTGTGGGACAGTGGTGAACACGGCTGTGTGGGACAGTGGTGAACACGGCTGTGTGGGACAGTGGTGAACACGGCTGTGTGGGACAGTGGTGAATACGGCTGTGTGGGACAGTGGTGAACACGGCTCTGTGGGACAGTGGTGAAGACGGCTCTGTGGGACAGTGGTGAAGACGGCTGTGTGGGACAGTGGTGAAGACGGCTGTGTGGGACAGTGGTGAAGACGGCTGTGTGGGACAGTGGTGAAGACGGCTGTGTGGGACAGTGGTGAAGACGGCTGTGTGGGACAGTGGTGAAGACGGCTGTGTGGGACAGTGGTGAAGACGGCTGTGTGGGACAGTGGTGAAGACGGCTGTGTGGGACAGTGGTGAAGACGGCTGTGTGGGACAGTGGTGAAGACGGCTGTGTGGGACAGTGGTGAAGACGGCTGTGTGGGACAGTGGTGAACACGGCTGTGTGGGACAGTGGTGAAGACGGCTGTGTGGGACAGTGGTGAAGACGGCTGTGTGGGACAGTGGTGAAGACGGCTGTGTGGGACAGTGGTGAAGACGGCTGTGTGGGACAGTGGTGAACACGGCTGTGTGGGACAGTGGTGAAGACGGCTGTGTGGGACAGTGGTGAACACGGCTGTGTGGGACAGTGGTGAAGACGGCTGTGTGGGACAGTGGTGAACACGGCTGTGTGGGACAGTGGTGAACACGGCTGTGTGGGACAGTGGTGAACACGGCTGTGTGGGACAGTGGTGAACACGGCTGTGTGGGACAGTGGTGAACACGGCTGTGTGGGACAGTGGTGAACACGGCTGTGTGGGACAGTGGTGAACACGGCTGTGTGGGACAGTGGTGAACACGGCTGTGGGGGACAGTGGTGAACACGGCTGTGGGGGACAGTGGTGAACACGGCTGTGTGGGACAGTGGTGAACACGGCTGTGTGGGACAGTGGTGAACACGGCTGTGTGGGACAGTGGTGAACACGGCTGTGTGGGACAGTGGTGAACACGGCTGTGTGGGACAGTGGTGAACACGGCTGTGTGGGACAGTGGTGAACACGGCTGTGTGGGACAGTGGTGAACACGGCTGTGTGGGACAGTGGTGAACACGGCTGTGTGGGACAGTGGTGAACACGGCTGTGTGGGACAGTGGTGAACACGGCTGTGTGGGACAGTGGTGAACACGGCTGTGGGGGACAGTGGTGAACACGGCTGTGTGGGACAGTGGTGAACACGGCTGTGTGGGACAGTGGTGAACACGGCTGTGTGGGACAGTGGTGAACACGGCTGTGTGGGACAGTGGTGAACACGGCTGTGTGGGACAGTGGTGAACACGGCTGTGTGGGACAGTGGTGAACACGGCTGTGTGGGACAGTGGTGAACACGGCTGTGTGGGACAGTGGTGAACACGGCTGTGTGGGACAGTGGTGAACACGGCTGTGTGGGACAGTGGTGAACACGGCTGTGTGGGACAGTGGTGAACACGGCTGTGTGGGACAGTGGTGAACACGGCTGTGTGGGACAGTGGTGAACACGGCTGTGTGGGACAGTGGCTCGGCTCCAGGAGTAGTCTTGTTTATATTGTTATTTTCGTTCGACTGGGATATATTATATTTACGTTAGCGATTTAATTTTACATCTAATGTGAAACATACAGCATTATTCTGATTTTGTGGAATTATTATTATTATTATTAATGGAAAGTTTTGAGCTGCTGAAGGTCACACTCTCACTAGTAACCTCACGCTCTCACTAGTAACCTCACACTCTCACTAGTAACCTCACACTCTCACTAGTAACCTCACACTCTCACTAGTAACCTCACGCTCTCACTAGTAACCTCACACTCTCACTAGTAACCTCACGCTCTCACTAGTAACCTCACACCCTCACTAGTAACCTCACACTCTCACTAGTAACCTCACGCTCTCACTAGTAACCTCACACTCTCACTAGTAACCTCACGCTCTCACTAGTAACCTCACACCCTCACTAGTAACCTCACACTCTCACTAGTAACCTCACGCTCTCACTAGTAACCTCACGCTCTCACTAGTAACCTCACGCTCTCACTAGTAACCTCACACTCTCACTAGTAACCTCACACTCTCACTAGTAACCTCACGCTCTCACTAGTAACCTCACGCTCTCACTAGTAACCTCACGCTCTCACTAGTAACCTCACGCTCTCACTAGTAACCTCACGCTCTCACTAGTAACCTCACGCTCTCACTAGTAACCTCACGCTCTCACTAGTAACCTCACGCTCTCACTAGTAACCTCACGCTCTCACTAGTAACCTCACACTCTCACTAGTAACCTCACACTCTCACTAGTAACCTCACGCTCTCACTAGTAACCTCACGCTCTCACTAGTAACCTCACGCTCTCACTAGTAACCTCACGCTCTCACTAGTAACCTCACGCTCTCACTAGTAACCTCACGCTCTCACTAGTAACCTCACACTCTCACTAGTAACCTCACGCTCTCACTAGTAACCTCACGCTCTCACTAGTAACCTCACGCTCTCACTAGTAACCTCACGCTCTCACTAGTAACCTCACGCTCTCACTAGTAACCTCACGCTCTCACTAGTAACCTCACGCTCTCACTAGTAACCTCACGCTCTCACTAGTAACCTCACGCTCTCACTAGTAACCTCACACTCTCACTAGTAACCTCACGCTCTCACTAGTAACCTCACGCTCTCACTAGTAACCTCACGCTCTCACTAGTAACCTCACGCTCTCACTAGTAACCTCACGCTCTCACTAGTAACCTCACGCTCTCACTAGTAACCTCACGCTCTCACTAGTAACCTCACGCTCTCACTAGTAACCTCACGCTCTCACTAGTAACCTCACACTCTCACTAGTAACCTCACGCTCTCACTAGTAACCTCACACTCTCACTAGTAACCTCACGCTCTCACTAGTAACCTCACGCTCTCACTAGTAACCTCACACTCTCACTAGTAACCTCACGCTCTCACTAGTAACCTCACACTCTCACTAGTAACCTCACACTCTCACTAGTAACCTCACGCTCTCACTAGTAACCTCACACTCTCACTAGTAACCTCAACCTCACTAGTAACCTCACACCCTCACTAACCTCACACACTCACTAGCAACCTCCCACACTCACTAGCAACCTCACACTCTTACTAGTAACCCCACACCCTCACTAGTAACCTCACACCCTCACACTCTCACTAGTAACCTCACGCTCTCACTAGTAACCTCACACCCTCACTAGTAACTTCACACCCTTACTAGTAACCTCACGCTCTCACTAGTAACCTCACACCCTCACTAGTAACCTCACACTCTCACTAGTAACCTCACGCTCTCACTAGTAACCTCACACCCTCACTAGTAACTTCACACCCTTACTAGTAACCTCACGCTCTCACTAGTAACATCACGCTCTCACTAGTAACCTCACGCTCTCACTAGTAACCTCACACCCTCACTAGTAACCTCACGCTCTCACTAGTAGCCTCACACTCTCACTAGTAACCTCACGCTCTCACTAGTAACCTCACACTCTCACTAGTAACCTCACGCTCTCACTAGTAACCTCACACTCTCACTAGTAACCTCACGCTCTCACTAGTAACCTCACACTCTCACTAGTAACCTCACGCTCTCACTAGTAACCTCACACCCTCACTAGTAACCTCACACTCTCACTAGTAACCTCACACTCTCACTAGTAACCTCACGCTCTCACTAGTAACCTCACGCTCTCACTAGTAACCTCACACTCTCACTAGTAACCTCACGCTCTCACTAGTAACCTCACACTCTCACTAGTAACCTCACGCTCTCACTAGTAACCTCACACTCTCACTAGTAACCTCACGCTCTCACTAGTAACCTCACACCCTCACTAGTAACCTCACACTCTCACTAGTAACCTCACGCTCTCACTAGTAACCTCACATTCTCACTAGTAACCTCACGCTCTTACTAGTAACCTCACGCTCTCACTAGTAACCTCACACTCTCACTAGTAACCTCACGCTCTCACTAGTAACCTCACACTCTCACTAGTAACCTCACGCTCTCACTAGTAACCTCACACCCTCACTAGTAATTCACACCCTCACTAATAACTCGTATCCCGCCTCAGACAGTTTGAACTCTATATCTTACGGTTCTTTCCCCCCCTAAATCATCATGTTTTTCTTGTCTCTTTGAGAATTTACTAAATCCCTGGCGGGCGAAACGTGTTGTAATAACATACCCAACTCGCACATTACATCATGTGGCTCTATATTTACCTTAACTCTGACTGTGGGAGGTGCTGTTATCGCGAACCATTTTCAATTAATAACTATGTTTCCACCTTATAAACTGACAGGTTTTACGCTCTCGTTGCTCTCAAACTTGTGGGAACTACGACCTCTGACAGCCTGTGGCTGACAGCCTTCCCTCATTACTTAAGCTACGTTGTCTGACGTTTGAACGAAGATTTTTTTGGTATCACACCAATTTTTAAGGGATTAGTGTTAAGGTTTAGTGACTAAACAGACAATGTAGTTCAAGTACTGAGGGAAGGCTGTCAAGGATAAGCTGTCAGAGGTCGTATCTTAAACAACCTTGAGAACAACATGTATGGAAAACAGCTAAGTGTGTAGAATTGTTAATTTTAACACTGCTCTGTATTGTACATGAATGGTAGATAATACCGATAAGATAAAAATTAGACACATGCGCAACATCTGGGTATCTTTGTTGTAGATGTTTCGCCATCCAGTGGCTTTATATAGTGCTACTGTCTTTCACTTATATCCTTGAATTTGTATTGATAAAACCACTGGATGACGAAACGTCTCCACAGGTATTCAAATGTTGCACATGTCAATTTTTTTTATCACACTTGTGTATTATTGCACCATGAGGCTGGTAGTGGATTACCTCTGACAAAGGCCCCCAGGAGACCTCTGTATAAGTTTAATGCTAGTTTAGCATTATACAAGCATTAAACAAATATAATGAAACAGTGGAGGTAGTAACTAGCTCATCAATAGTCCGTTATAATGACAGGAGTCGAATCAATTAAACTTGTCTATGGAGAAATAACACAGTAGATTGCAAGATGTTGTTACTGCTAGTGACTAGCATGAAGGGAAGAGTAAGTCTGCTTGTTAAAGAACGTTAGTTGCAGAGAAGGAAATTTTATGTAGGCCTAGTGTGCATAGCATAATTTATGTTGACAATGGTCTTGAGAGCACAAATGTCATAGGCACATAAAAGAACATTTTACCTAAGATAACTAAATAAAGTCACTGTGACTTATTTCTAATCAGAAGAGATATTTCCCAATTTGCTTAAAACTGACCACAAGATACAAAAGAATATTTGTGTCTTCACAGCCTAAACGATACATTTATTTGATACATCAACCACTGAAGATTAATGCCGTATACATTTGTTATAACCAGAGGAAAGTTCTTAACAAGCACGGGTCAAATAGTGCCTGTGGAAAGGGAGGCATTCAAATTGGATCCAAGGAAGGCTAAGATAAGTCAAGTTCCTTGGATCAAGGGCCCCGCACCAGCATCCTGACAAAATAATGCACTAAGGTAAAATAACACTATACCATTTCGAGATTAAAAGTGACAGAATGTCATCAACACTCAATGAAATACATAAACCTTTTACTAAGTAGGAAACACGACTGTTTAAATATAGAAGTAGATCAGAGAAACCTGTCTCCACCTGCCACACAGACACATGTAACACTGTAGCCGAGGTCACCCACGCATGTAAACACTCCCATGACTCTTGACTCAATATACATTACACAAACCATGAAATTTGAAGCCGATCGAATAAGACGTTCTTGACTTATAAGAGAAATTAGATCTAACAAAAATTATCCCAAATGGATGAACAATAGATTAAAACATCTCATTGGTCAAAAGAGAGGCATATATAGGCGCATCAAAAGAGGGGATGGGCAGTTAAGAAATCAGTGTATTCAATTAGAGAGAAATAAAAAAAAGGAATAAGAAAAGCAAAAAGGGATTATGAGGCTAAGGTCGCAAGGGATTCGAAGACTAACCCAAAAGGGTTCTTTCAGGTATACAGAAGTAAGATTAAGGACAAGATAGGCCCACTTAAGAGTAACTCAGGTCAGATCACCGACAGGGATAAGGATATGTGTGAAATTCTCAATACCTACTTCCTCTCAGGCTGTATAGCCCTTGTGGCTTAGCGCTTCTTTTTGATAATAATAATAATAATAATAATAATAATAATAATAATAATAATAATAATAATAATAATACTTCCTCTCAGTTTTCACCCAGGAAAATACTAGCGATAATCCTGAAATAATAGATTATGTAGAACAGGATGATGATAAACTATGTGCGATTGCGGTAACTAGTGATATGGTTGTAAGACAAATAGAGAAATTAAAACTTAACAAATCCTCAGGTCCTGATGAACTGTTTGCAAGGGTGTTAAAGGAATGTAAAGAGGAACTTAGTATACCTTTGGCTAATCTTTTCAATATATCACTACAAGCTAACATCGTGCCTGATAAATGGAAAATGGCAAATGTAATACCTATTTACAAGGCAGGTGATAGGTCCTTAGCTTCGATCTATAGGCCAATAAGCCTTCAATCAATAATTGCCGAAGCAATTCGTAGCCATCTCGAAAGGCATAATTCAATTAATGAATCTCAGCACGGTTTTACAAAGGGGCGTTCCTGTCTTAGGAAATTTACTAACTTTCTTCATTAAGGTATTTGAGGAGGTAGATCATGGTATTGAATATGATGGCATAAACCTTAAATACCGACAAGTTGGTTTAGAAAGACACGTAAGCAAACACTAGGGCATATTTATTAGAAAACATTTCGGTCCTGGGACCTTGATCACTTCTAACATACAGAGGTAGAAAGACATTTTATATATATAGGCGGAGAGTGAGGTGTGAGTGACGCATGGTGACCTGAAGAGTGCCATGACGGGATGACGGGTTGACGATGAGATCATGTGACTCCTGTGACGGTGCCTAGAAGCCTGGCTAATCGCCGTCACCGCCACCATAGAACGTAACACTGGAAACCACAAAATTTCTAAAACAGCAAACATGATACTCAAGCAGCACCAACCCAACAACACAGGAGTCACATGATCTCATCGTCTACCCGTCCTCATCCCAACATGACATTCTTCAGGTCACCATGCGTCACTCACACCTCACTCTCCGCCTATATATAATGTCTTTCTGCCTCTGTATGTTAGAAGTGATCAAGGTCCCAGGACCGAAACGTTTTCTAATAAATATGTCAGTGTTTGCATACGTGCCTTTCTAAACCATTGAATTTGATATTGTGTATATGGACTTCAGTGAGGCTTTCAATAGAGTTCCACATCAGAGGCTACTGAGGAAAATTAAGGCACACGGAATAGGATAAATTTTTTCCTGGGTTGAGGCATGGGTGATAAATAGGCAGCAGAGAGTTTGCGTAAATGGGGAGAAATCAGAATGGGGGCACGTCACGAGCGGGGTTTCCCAGGGGTCAGTGTTAAGACCCTTGTTCACAATCTACATAAACGACATAAACTCGGCACAAGCGATTTGTGATCGCTTGTGCCGAGTTCTTCTGTAATTTCTAAATTATTAACAATGGTTTCCTTGTTTACCAAAACCAAGTCAAGCAGGTTATTTCCCCTTGTAGGCTCTGTCACAAACTGCTTCAAAAAACAATCCTGGACTATTTCTAAGAAGTCGTTTGATTCTAAATTCCCAGTCAAGAAATTCCAATCAATGTGACTATTGTCTCCTAGAATTACTGTGTCATCGTGCTTTGTTGCCTTACCAATTTCCTCCCATAGCAGTCTCCCCTGGTCCCTATCTAAGTTTGGGGAACGGTATATCACACCTAAAATCAAATTTTTAATGCCCCTCTGAAAATTCTATCCAGACTCTGTGTAACTTCAGATTTAATACCCGTTTTTATGCAACAGTTCAAGCGATCTTGGACATACAGTGCCACCCCACCCCCCTTCCCGATACTTCTGTCTACTTGGGAACAATTTAAAACCCTGAATGCGACATTCTGCAGGCATGTCCCGACTTTGAACTATGTCTCATTTATGGCAAATACATCAATGTTACCTGCACTAGCAACTAAGTACTGGTCACTGGTACTGTTAACGATAGTGCCAACAGTGACAGAAGTACTAGTCACTGGCACCGTTAACGGTAGTGCCAATAGTGACAGAAGCACTGGTCACTAGTACTGTTAACGGCAGTGCCAACAGTGACAGCACTGGTTACTAGTAATGTTAACGGTAGTGCCAACAGGGACAGATGCACTGACCACTGGTTCTGTTAACGGTAGTGCCAACAGTGACAGAAGCACTGATCACTGGTACTATCAACGGTAGTGCCAACAGTGACATATGCACAGGTCACTAGTACTGTTACGGTAGTGCCAACAGGGACAGCACTAATCACTGGTACTGTTAACAGTAGTACCAACAGTGACAGAAGCACTGGTCACTGGCACTGTTAACGGTAGTTCCAACAGTGACAAAGCACTAGTCATTAGTACTGAGCCTCTAGTACAGCCCATCACAGTGCCATTGTTATCATTGGCTAGCATAGGAAAACTCAGTAACGGAAGATTATGGCTCTGTGGTGCAGTGGTCAGCACGGCTCTGTGGGACAGTGGTGAACACGGCTGTGTGGGACAGTGGTGAACACGGCTGTGTGGGACAGTAGTGAACACGGCTGTGTGGGACAGTGGTGAACATGGTTCTGTGGGACAGTGGTGAACACGGCTCTGTGGTGCAGTGGTCAGCACGGCTGTGTGGGACAGTGGTGAACATGGTTCTGTGGGACAGTGGTGAACACGGCTCTGTGGGACAGTGGTGAACACGGCTCTGTGGGACAGTGGTGAACACGGCTGTGTGGGACAGTGGTGAACACGGCTCTGTGGGACAGTGATGACGGCTCTGTGGGACAGTGGTGAACACGGCTCTGTGGGACAGTGGTGACCACGGCTCTGTGGGACAGTGGTGAACACGGCTCTGTGGGACAGTGGTGAACACGGCTCTGTGGGACAGTGGTGAACACGGCTCTGTGGGACAGTGGTGAACACGGCTGTGTGGGACAGTGGTGAACACGGCTGTGTGGGACAGTGGTGAACACGGCTGTGTGGGACAGTGGTGAACACGGCTGTGTGGGACAGTGGTGAACACGGCTGTGTGGGACAGTGGTGAACACGGCTGTGTGGGACAGTGGTGAACACGGCTGTGTGGGACAGTGGTGAACACGGCTGTGTGGGACAGTGGTGAACACGGCTGTGTGGGACAGTGGTGAACACGGCTGTGTGGGACAGTGGTGAACACGGCTGTGTGGGACAGTGGTGAACACGGCTGTGTGGGACAGTGGTGAACACGGCTGTGTGGGACAGTGGTGAACACGGCAGTGGTGAACACGGCTGTGTGGGACAGTGGTGAACACGGCTGTGTGGGACAGTGGTGAACACGGCTGTGTGGGACAGTGGTGAACACGGCTGTGTGGGACAGTGGCTCGGCTCCAGTAGTAGTCTTGTTTATATTGTTGTTTTCGTTCGACTGGGATATATTATATTAACGTTAGCGATTTAATTTTACATCTAATGTGAAACATACAGCATTATTCTGATTTTGTGGAATTATTATTATTATTAATGGAAAGTTTTGAGCTGCTGAAGGTCACAGATCGTCTGGGGAATGTAAGTTAACACCACAGAGTTGTGTGAATTTTGTCAAGTATTGTACAGTTGTTTATTGCTGGTATTGTGTCTCTACTATTAGGACTCAGTCTCAGGAAGAATGTTGCTTCTGCATTCTAAGGGGTGAATTAAGTAGTTGCCCAGCTTCACGGACTCAGGTCTCTGCTAGGGTTGTATATACTTTGGCTCTGATTGTTTGTATACAGTATATTGTTTGGACCTGTGCACACATACACGGCCGTTGATACTTGTGCGACTCTTAGGTGCTTTGTGGAAGTTTATTCAGGTATACACAAATGCAGATACATAGATTATCATACATAGCAGCATGTGTGTAGAGAATCTAGGATAACCCAAATAAGTCAGAGAAAGTGTTTTATTTCCATTACCATTGGGGTCCTTTAAATTTCTATTGGGGTGTGACGTACCTTTTATATGATGAATCTTGCGTTGGACTTTGACAAGTTGATTAACTTGCAACTGGGGAATGGTTTGACAGGTTTTACGTCAGTTATGTTCCATGTCATTTTCTAACGATTATTTTTCATGCAGACTGTAAAAATACTTGAGCAAAATTACTTAATTCTGGTCAGTATTGCACTTCCTGCTTTGCTAGATCCTTAAACCAGTGAAGAGAAGTGAGGAGAGTTTTGATAACAGACGCGCAGGTCACCTCTATGACGAAATTAAGACACATGTGCAACATCTCCATTTAGAATAGCTGTACCTCCTAAACCCAATCTCAACACCCAAGGATTTGACCCCTTCAGGGCATTTCTGGGTGACGATGAAATTGTGTCGCTGGAAAATCTACCTTCCACTGCAATTGACGACGCGATCAGGTCCCTTCACAGTCGAATAATTGAAGCTACTAATGCAACTTGCCAATTAGCTTCCACAAAGATCTACCAACAATATAAACCTACGAGGGAAATTAAAGACGCTTTGAGAAATTATCAAACAGAATGTTGAAGGCATTGTTCAAACGCGACAACCACCAGTAGCTACATTGCACAGATTAAGGCAAGAATTAATTAACATGATTAGTCATCACAAACGTGACTTATGGAAACTGCTAGTTCTAAAAGCTAATCAGTATAAACGTGAGCCAGAAAAACTTTGGAGTAAGATCCGACAACTTTTAGGTGCAAAGCACAAGGCTCCTAACTACCTAATTCATACCTTCACTGACGAGGATGATGAAGATGTTGAGATTAAACTTGATGATCCACAAGACCAGGCTAATTTAATGGTTGATGTATGGGAGAAAGCTCTCTCCCACAATAACAGTCGTCGATTTAACAATAATCACTATCAGTTGGTAAATGAATGGAGAGATGAGAACTTAGATGATCTACAACCACTACCTTCCATCGATACTTCAACTCTTGAAGATGCCCACCCGCTTACTAGACCTATTACATTACTCGAGATGAGTCAGGTTATTGGAAGAATACGAAATAGAGCCCCTGGTCTCTCTGGAATAACAATGAAACAAATAAAGTTCCTACCCAGAAATTGTAAACAGTCTTTGGTTAATATCTTTAATGCCATCTTGGCCTCAGGACATTTTCCAGTGGTTTTTAAGACTGCTAAGATGATCTTTCTTGATAAACCCAATAGACATATCCATCAACCAGGGAACTATAGACCTATATCTTTACTTGAAGTTACTGGAAAAGTTCTTGAGAAGATCATTTCCAACAGACTGAACTACTATATGGAGTTTATCACCTTTTTACTGAAAAACAATTTGGCTTTAGAACACATAGAGGTACCCATCATGCAATAAATATTTTCGATACTGTAGCAAGTCTAAAACATCAGGGCAATCTTGCCCTAATTGCCACCAGAGATGTTCATTAAGCTTTTGATAGCTTATGGCATGATGGTCTTATATACAAACTTATTGACCTACCAGACCATAACTGGACCTTTCTCAGATTAATATATAACTTCTTAACTCAAAGAAAAATCATTCCCACCTTTCACGGCAGGTCGACAGAGCCTTTTATACCGACAGCTGGTGTCCCACAAGGTTCTTGTCTTAGTCCAATTCTATTCAACATTTATGTGAATGGCCTTCCTCAACCAGAGTTTAATGATACAATTATAACGCAATTTGCAGACGATGTTATCCATGTCGTCTCATCAACTCCTGTAACAGGAAAATACAAGTATGAGAGAGTCATAGAAAAAATTAATATTGAACTTCGTCGAACATCTAATTGGGAAAAGAAATGGAGAATTACGACTAACCCTGACAAAGTCCTTGTTAGCACGATAGGATGTTTTGCATCAACCATCGAAGATAAAGAGGGTATCTCCATCAGAGGTACACCTGTAGCCATTAGAAACCCTAACAAGATATTGGGATATGAAATAGACAGGCTGCTCCACTCAGCATCTCATGTAAATAAAAAGATCAACATAGCCAAAGCCGGTCTTAGCAGTCTCTTTAGATTTAATCAAGCCCCTCAACATGTCAAAAAACATCTGTATAAAATGATAATAAGACCTATACTCGAATACCCTTGTGTCCCAATGACATTATCAACAAAGACCAACATGCTACGGTTGCAACGGGTCAAGAATAAAGCTCTCCGCTTTATTACGGGCACCAGGAGGAGAGACAGAGTTAAAATGACAGATTTACATGTACAACAAGATATTACTACCTTAAATGTACGCCTTGACACCCTGAAGAAGAAACAACTCTATGCAATGCAAGAACTCTACATGCCAGATAGAGAACATCCTCTACAAGTTGAAAATATCACGGATTATATCAATACTCCTCCTCACAGGACTCAAAGAATGACTCTCCCACAGAGGGTCCGTCGTTTTATCCATAAAGACGATTACCATCGACCAATGATATTGAGCAACCTCCCTGCAGATGAAGATGATTGGGTAACACCAGAACCCTTCTATGTTTACTAAGAAAATCATCGCTCCCAATTAGGGAGACATCTTGTATAACATTCTACTGTTAAAATTATGCTACATTTGCTATGGCGGGACACCACCTTGTAAGAAGCTCTTGTGTCAAGTAATTCTTTATAAACTGGCCAGAAAATTATTGCCTTCATTGTCGTTTAAATATCCGTTGTGTAGTCGCAAAAAAAAAAAAAAAAAAAATTGCAACTTGCATATTTACTACCAATTCAGAGTCATGTACTTATATATCTGTTATATCTATGTGACTGATGGGTTAGTATTATACCCCTTCAAGAATATTTTATTATTCCACATACACTTTTTAAATTACACCAAAGTTGTTGGGCCACTTACCTTTTATATCCTACCTCTTTCCCCCTCCCACCCTTTTCCAATATTTCTATCCTTACCCATCCTTCTTCCTTACCCATCTTACCAAAGCTCTGGTCATAAGAAGCAACAACATCTGGGTATCTTTATTGTACAAGTTTCGCCATCCAGTGGCTTTATCAATACAAACTCCAGGACATAATTTGAAGACAGTAGAACTATATACAGAAGATAAGGTAATCAGTCCCTCAGCCTTGGAGTTGGTGTAAAAAGCATCGTAGTCGTGGATGTTCTGGAGCAGAGGCAAGGAGCCTGGCGCTTATATACTAACGTCAGGTGGAAATGGGACGTGTAGCAGACGAGGGCATAGTCACTGGTAGGCGGGATTCCCCAGTGGAAGTAGGTCCTACCCAAAGAGATGGGTTAGTTGTTGTATTAGTTGTAGCCGTGAAGAAGGTTATGTACATGTCCTCAGAACCAAGATTCCATGATGTTGCAGTGTCGGAGAAGTTGTACAAGAATGGTATACAATACCGTCGGTATTGTATACCATTCTTGTACACCTCTATGGCGTCTTAAATGTTTTGATAGAGACAACCAGGTCACCTTCGTGACGTCTTTAAATGTTTTGATAGCAGAGACAAGCAAGTCACCTTTGTGACGTAATACGCAAAAATGTCCTAGTTATACATAAAAGTTTAGCAATATTGAAGAATAGCATATTAATACACAAAGTCACTCGCAATAACAACATAGTAACACTTCAAGAGTAGTACAGTAACACAAAAGTACCGTAGTGTTAGTTTACGGTACTTGTGTGTCACTATTACTTCGAAGTGTTACTAAATTGTTACCGCGAGTGACTTTTCGTGCATTAAAATACATACTATTCTTCTGTAGTACCAAACTGTGCATTACTATACTGCACTTCTCTTGGGTGTGAAAGAAAAGTGGAGTACAGTGTGAAGGCTTACTCAGCCCTGTAACAACTTCAGTCAGTATTACTCAGGCTGGCTTCTCCTCAGGAAAATTAATGAATAGAAAAAGAACAAAAACTGACAAATATAAACACTTTATTATTTAGGAAATATGAAATATAAAACACTTAAATATGAAATACTGATCCTACATGAAAGAAAATGAAAAATTAAAAATATAAATGATATCTAAATTCAACGCTAAAAACTTGGGTGTCTGGTGTTGGTGACACTGCGTATTGTTGCAATAGAAGCCGTTGCTGATGATGTGGGGAAGGGGGGGGTCGCAGTTGTTGGTGACAACCCACTGGCTCGTTCTAGTGGCCGTAAGTAATCTTTCCCGATGACAGGAGATCAGGTTCTTGACTGCTGTAATGATGAGGGGTTGTCCTGATTCTTTATACAAGTGCACAGGCAAGTAAATCCAATATGGGACGTCTCCAGGACGTTAGTCCGTCTCCTTCAGTTTTTTCTTGTTGATTGACAGGTGACCCTCTCTGTCATCCTAGAGTAGTGTTGGGAGCTGTGAGTCGAGTGATTTACTGTTTGACCAGAGCCCCACACGTCACCTTTCGGGGGGGGGGGAAGAGGGAGGGGAAGGGATAGTGGGAGCTAGACTGACCCTCCGTTAACAAGCAGCCGGCAAACAAAATATCACTTTAGGGGTGGAGGAGAAAAGGCGGGAATAGCGGGAGCTGGACTTACCCTACCTTAAGTTCCAGGGAGAGGGACGCTTCTGCATTTTAAGTAGTGAATGGCTTCAATATTTGTCCAACTTTGTGAACTCAGTCTATACAAGAGTTGTATGAACTTTTTTTCTGATTGTATATATATACACTCTGTTTTATGTGGCCTCTTTGACTGCATGGTAACCACACACACACACACACACACACACACACACACACACACACACACACACACACACACAAGTTCCATAAATAGCTTTAAGAAGAGATATGACAAATATCATGGAGCAGGGAGAGAGTGAATTAGCATCGACCAGTGAAGAGGCGGGGCCAGGAGCTATGACTCGACCCCTGCAACCACATATAGGTGAGTACACACACACACACACACACACACACACACAGTGTGGACTATGGGTAGTGTGCTAGTGAGTTACACACCTTGATACTAGTCTTAAGAACTCTGTGAGAAATAGTTTTTATGTTACTAGTCCAATGTTGAACTTAGAAGGATTTACATTTCCTAAACAGGTTGATAGACTTATGATCAGGTGTTAAATAAATTATGTTCCAGTCGTCGTCAGTACTCAGTGGTCAGTCGTCACAGTACTCAGTGGTCAGTCGTCAGTACTCAGTGGTCAGTCGTCACGTGAGGTCACAGACCCTGAGCTGCTTTGGGGATTAGTGTGGACGGTTACAAAGCATGGCTTGCTTCTGCAGTGTTTTAAAAATTGAGGTTGGAGAGTTGAAGGAGGAGGTCTTGCTTCTCCAGGAGGAGATTAGGAGGCTGAAGGTCCACCTCAATGGGTCTGGGAGAGAGTGTGAGGTGGCTGGAGTTGTGGGGAATGAGGCTTCTAGCAGTGAGGTGCAGTCTGTCTCTCGCTGTGAGGAGGCTGTAGCTGGGGAGGTAGCAACGGCTACCAGCAGTGAGGTGCAGTCCAGCACCTGCTACAAGTGGCGAGTGGTTCACAGTAATGGAAGGCGCATCAGAGTAAGGAAAGTTAAGAGTGAAGATCTGAAGGTAGGAAATCGCTTCTCTGTTCTTCAGGATGAATGTACTTCAGTGGCCAGTGAAGGTAAGGGTACTACTGCCCCTGCTAATGGAGGTAAGCGCATTCTTGTGGTTGGTGACTCTCAGGTAAGATATATTGACCGTGCTTTTTGTAATAGGAATAAGAAGATGAGAGACATAGTGTGCTTCCCTGGAGCTGGTGTTGGGGACATTGTCAACAGGCTGGATAATATCACGTCAGGTAATGGGAACAAGCCCATTATCTGTCTCAGTGCTGGTGGAAATGATATTGGGAAGGGTAGGAGAGAAGAGCTGCTAGATAAGTACAGGTCAGCTATAGATTTCATTAAGTCTAAGGGAGGGATCCCAATCATATGTAGCATCTTGCCTAGAAGGGGAGTAGGAAATGAATGGTTGTCTAGGGCAATTGGTGTAAATTGCTGGCTAGACAGATACTGCAAGGAACTTGCAATCCCATTCATTGACAACTGGAACAACTTTTATGGCAAACATGATATGTATGCAAGGGATGGGGTACATCTCTCTGGGGCTGGGGTGGTAGCACTTGCAGACTCGATTGAGAAGGCCATTGGTGAAATGCCTATGATTTTAAACTGATGGAAGATAGAGGTATGGGTGTGTGTGGGAAACAAGCAGGTTGCAACACTTGGGTTGGAAACAGTAAATGTATAAAAGGCATTCAGCATGAAGTTATAAATAAAGACAATAGATCAGGTCAGCAAACAAAGGGGGACAGCAGAGGGCAGCAAGGGACTAGCTCCCTTAAGGTTTACTATACTAATAGCAGGAGTGTAAGAAATAAGATAGATGAGCTAAGATTAATTGCAAGTGCAGGAAACATAGATATTATTGCTATAACAGAGACCTGGCTTAATCTGAAAGATAGAGAGATGCCCTCTGAATGTCACATACAAGGCTATAAATTATTCCACACTGACAGGGTCAACAGGAAAGATGGTGGAGTAGCGATGTATGTCAGAGACAATTTAAATTGTTGTGTTAGACAAGATATTAAATTAGAAGCGTCAGCCACTGAATCTGTTTGGTTCAGCTTCTCGAGGGCCGAGAAAAACTAATTTTGGGTGTGATTTACAGGGCCCCAAATCTTGATAGGGAGTGCAGTAAACTTCTATGGGACGAAATTCGTAAGGCATCTACATACGAAAATGTTGTGCTAATGGGAGATTTCAACTATAGACAGATTGACTGGAGCAATTTGACAGGAAATTTAGAGTCAGGTGACTTTCTTGATACGATCCAGGATTGTTTTTTAAAACAGTTTGTGACAGAGCCAACACACACACACACACACACACAAGTTCCATAAATAGCTTTAAGAAGAGATATGACAAATATCATGGAGCAGGGAGAGAGTGAATTAGCATCGACCAGTGAAGAGGCGGGGCCAGGAGCTATGACTCGACCCCTGCAACCACATATAGGTGAGTACACACACACACACACACACACACACACACAGTGTGGACTATGGGTAGTGTGCTAGTGAGTTACACACCTTGATACTAGTCTTAAGAACTCTGTGAGAAATAGTTTTTATGTTACTAGTCCAATGTTGAACTTAGAAGGATTATCTTACATTTCCTAAACAGGTTGATAGACTTATGACATTCGAGCACTCCAGGAAGATTTGAATAGACTGATGCAGTGGTCGGAGAAGTGGCAGATGCAGTTTAATATAGACAAATGCAAAGTTCTAAATGTTGGACAGGACAATAACCATGCCACATATAAACTAAATAATGTAGATCTTAATATTACGGATTGCGAAAAAGATTTAGTTAAGTTGATGTTAAAACTTTCATATCTATTATGTATATAGTGACTTCAGTCCTCTTGAAAAGAAACTTTATAACTGTCGTAACTACTGAAGTGTTGTTGGGGCAGTAAAATAATTTCTGGGGTTTAATGGCATCTCTAGAATTTCTTCACACAACGCAAATCTAGCTGTTGTCCCTACCTTTGCTTCTGGTACAGTTCTGGTACCTTTGCTTCTGGTACAGTTCTGGTACCTTTGCTTCTGGTACAGTTCTGGTACCTTTGCTTCTGGTACAGTTCTGGTACCTTTGCTTCTGGTACAGTTCTGGTACCTTTCCTTCTGGTACAGTTCTGGTACCTTTGCTTCTGGTACAGTTCTGGTACCTTTGCTTCTGGTACAGTTCTGGTACCTTTGCTTCTGGTACAGTTCTGGTACCTTTGCTTCTGGTACAGTTCTGGTACCTTTGCTTCTGGTACAGTTCTGGTACCTTTGCTTCTGGTACAGTTCTGGTACCTTTGCTTCTGGTACAGTTCTGGTACCTTTGCTTCTGGTACAGTTCTGGTACCTTGGCTTCTGGTACAGTTCTGGTACCTTTGCTTCTGGTACAGTTCTGGTACCTTGGCTTCTGGTACAGTTCTGGTACCTTGGCTTCTGGTACAGTTCTGGTACCTTGGCTTCTGGTACAGTTCTGGTACCTTTGCTTCTGGTACAGTTCTGGTACCTTTGCTTCTGGTACAGTTCTGGTACCTTGGCTTCTGGTACAGTTCTGGTACCTTGGCTTCTGGTACAGTTCTGGTACCTTTGCTTTTGGTACAGTTCTGGTACCTTGGCTTCTGGTACAGTTCTGGTACCTTGGCTTCTGCTACAGTTCTGGTACCTTTGCTTCTGGTACAGTTCTAGTACCTTGGCTTCTGGTACCTTGGCTTCTGGTACAGTTCTGGTACCTTGACTTCTGGTACAGTTCTGGTACCTTTGCTCCTGGTACATTTCTGGTACCTTTGCTCCTGGTACATTTCTGGTACCTTTGCTCCTGGTACATTTCTGGTACCTTTGCTCCTGGTACAGTTCTGGTACCTTTGCTCCTGGTACAGTTCTGGTACCTTTGCTTCTGGTACAGTTCTGGTACCATTGCTTCTGGTACAGTTCTGATACCTTTGCTTCTGGTACAGTTCTGGTACCCTTTGCTTCTGATACAGTTCTGGTACCTTTTGCTTCTGGTACAGTTCTGGTACCTTTACTTCTGGTACAGTTCAGTTACCTTTGTTTCTGGTACATTTCTGGTACCTTTACTTCTGGTACAGTTCAGAACTCCTGGACACTGTGTTATTTAGAATTATAAAATATTTACAAGTTTGTTTGCCGAGTCTACCAGTCAATGTATAATTCAGAATTATGAATGACAGACTGATAGAAAAGAGAAAATATAATAAAGACCAGACTAGGTTTAGAAAAGAAGGGAATGTGTGCATCAAAAAAATTATCAAACGTAAATAAAAGAAGCTACTTGTTGCAAAAGACATTAATTTTGATGGTGGGGTTGCAAGCGAACAAGAGAGCAACATAATAGTGAATAAAAACTTCACTGTTAATACACTGTTAATACACTGTTAATACAGTGAAGTGAATTTTCAAGGTAGACTGTTGAAATCTTTTTTGTCACTAGATCAAGACGAACGTGATGGTCTGATGTTTTTTGGGAGAGTTTTTTTGTGTAAGTGGTGTTAATAGTGGTACTTATATTAATGTTGTGTAAAGGAGATTATTGTTAAGGAGGGAACGATGAGGATCTTGTGAAATATTGAGAGAAACTTATGGGAATTTTGAATCAGTATAATTGTTTTAAGAACATGAATATTGTAGAGGAAGATGTTGTAGGAAAGTACAATATAAAATAACAATACATCAGCGTACAAGAATGTTGCTGTAACGTGAAAGAAGAGTAAAGTAACAAGCAAGAAAAGAAGAGTAACGAATGCCAACATTAAAACACAAGGGCAAAGAACTAACATACAAGAACAATACAACAACAACGGTGCTGCAACACGCAACAGTACAGTAACATACAAGAACAATACAACAACAACGGTGCTGCAACACGCAACAGTACAGTAACATACAAGAACAATACAACAACAACGGTGCTGCAACACGCAACAGTACAGTAACATACAAGAACAATACAACAACAACGGTGCTGCAACACGCAACAGTACAGTAACATACAAGAACAATACAACAACAACGGTGCTGCAACACGCAACAGTACAGTAACATACAAGAACAATACAACAACAACGGTGCTGCAACACGCAACAGTACAGTAACATACAAGAACAATACAACACCAACGGTGCTGCAACACGCAACAGTACAGTAACATACAAGAACAATACAACACCAACGGTGCTGCAACACGCAACAGTACAGTAACATACAAGAACAATACAACACCAACGGTGCTGCAACACGCAACAGTACAGTAACATACAAGAACAATACAACAACAACGGTGCTGCAACACGCAACAGTACAGTAACATACAAGAACAATACAACAACAACGGTGCTGCAACACGCAACAGTACAGTAACATACAAGAACAATACAACACCAACGGTGCTGCAACACGCAACAGTACAGTAACATACAAGAACAATACAACAACGGTGCTGCAACACGCAACAGTACAGTAACATACAAGAACAATACAACACCAACGGTGCTGCAACACGCAACAGTACAGTAACATACAAGAACAATACAACAACAACGGTGCTGCAACACGCAACAGTACAGTAACATACAAGAACAATACAACACCAACGGTGCTGCAACACGCAACAGTACAGTAACATACAAGAACAATACAACACCAACGGTGCTGCAACACGCAACAGTACAGTAACATACAAGAACAATACAACAACAACGGTGCTGCAACACGCAACAGTACAGTAACATACAAGAACAATACAACAACAACGGTGCTGCAACACGCAACAGTACAGTAACATACAAGAACAATACAACAACAACGGTGCTGCAACACGCAACAGTACAGTAACATACAAGAACAATACAACAACAACGGTGCTGCAACACGCAACAGTACAGTAACATACAAGAACAATACAACAACAACAACGGTGCTGCAACACGCAACAGTACAGTAACATACAAGAACAATACAACAACAACGGTGCTGCAACACGCAACAGTACAGTAACATACAAGAACAATACAACAACAACGGTGCTGCAACACGCAACAGTACAGTAACATACAAGAACAATACAACAACAACGGTGCTGCAACACGCAACAGTACAGTAACATACAAGAACAATACAACAACAACGGTGCTGCAACACGCAACAGTACAGTAACATACAAGAACAATACAACAACAACAACGGTGCTGCAACACGCAACAGTACAGTAACATACAAGAACAATACAACAACAACGGTGCTGCAACACGCAACAGTACAGTAACATACAAGAACAATACAACAACAACGGTGCTGCAACACGCAACAGTACAGTAACATACAAGAACAATACAACAACAACAACGGTGCTGCAACACGCAACAGTACAGTAACATACAAGAACAATACAACAACAACGGTGCTGCAACACGCAACAGTACAGTAACATACAAGAACAATACAACAACAACGGTGCTGCAACACGCAACAGTACAGTAACATACAAGAACAATACAACAACAACAACGGTGCTGCAACACGCAACAGTACAGTAACATACAAGAACAATACAACAACAACGGTGCTGCAACACGCAACAGTACAGTAACATACAAGAACAATACAACAACAACAACGGTGCTGCAACACGCAACAGTACAGTAACATACAAGAACAATACAACAACAACGGTGCTGCAACACGCAACAGTACAGTAACATACAAGAATAATACAACAACGGTGCTGCAACACGCAACAGTACAGTAACATACAAGAAAAATACAACAACAACGGTGCTGCAACACGCAACAGTACAGTAACATACAAGAACAATACAACAACAACGGTGCTGCAACACGCAACAGTACAGTAACATACAAGAACAATACAACAACAACGGTGCTGCAACACGCAACAGTACAGTAACATACAAGAACAATACAACAACAACGGTGCTGCAACACGCAACAGTACAGTAACATACAAGAACAATACAACAACAACGGTGCTGCAACACGCAACAGTACAGTAACATACAAGAACAATACAACAACAACGGTGCTGCAACACGCAACAGTACAGTAACATACAAGAACAATACAACAACAACGGTGCTGCAACACGCAACAGTACAGTAACATACAAGAACAATGTCCAGTAATATACAAGAACGCTTCAGTAATATGCCAACAAAATAGAATAACATGTAAGCTTACTTACTTAAAAATACAATGACACACGAACAGTACAATAAAACAACAACAACAATAACAAGAATACAGTAATACATAAAAAACGGAACAGTAGCAGACAAGAGCAGTATAGCAACACAGGAACAGTTCAGTAACATAGAACTCTACAACACTCAAGTTTCGTACAACAACTTACATGAACAATGTAGCAATGTACTAGAACGGTAGAGTAATACTAAGAGTACAGTGTAGGAATGATGAACAGCAAGGTCCACCAGCCACCATCTTGGATGCAACTGTCATTGTTATGTCAACATGTCGAGTCTCCGAGTTTAATGTTTTTGTCTTCACTTGAGATTTTTTTTATTCCTGTGTGTGATGTGTGTGTGTGTGTGTGTGTGTACTCACCTATTTGTGGTTGCAGGGGTCGAGTCCTAGCTCCTGGCCCCGCCTCTTCACCGGTTGCTACTAGGCCCTCTTCCTCCCCGCTCCATGAGCTTTATCAAACCTCGTCTTAAAACTATGTATGGTTCCTGCCTCCACTACATCACTTTCTAGGCTATTCCACTGCCTTACAACTCTTTGACTGAAGAAATACTTCCTAATATCTCTCTGACTCATCTGTGTCTTCAACTTCCAATTGTGACCTCTTGTTTCTGTGTCCCCTCCCTGGAACATCCTGTCTTTGTCCACCTTGTCTATTCCACGCAGTATTTTATATGTCGTTATCATGTCTCTCCTGACCCTCCTGTCCTCTAGTGTCGTCAGGCCGATTTCCCTTAATCTTTCTTCATAACACATTCCCCTTACCTCTGGAACTAACCTTGTCGCAAACCTTTGCACTTTCTCTAGTTTCTTGACGTGCTTTATCAAGTGCGGGTTCCAAACAGGTGCTGCATACTCCAGTATGGGCCTGACGTACACGGTGTACAGTGTCTTGAACGATTCCTTATTAAGGTATCGGAACGCTGCTCTCAGGTTTGCCAGGCGCCCATATGCTGCAGCAGTTATCTGGTTGATGTGTGCTTCCGGAGACATGCTCGGTGTTATACTCACTCCAAGATCTTTCTCCTTGAGCGAGGTTTGCAGTCTTTGGCCACCTAGCCTATACTCTGCGGTCTTCTTTGCCCTTTCCCCTATCTTCGTGACTTTGCATTTGGCGGGATTAAATTCGAGAAGCCAGTTGCTGGACCAGGTGTCCAGTCTGTCCAGTTCTCTTTGAAGTCCTGCCCGGTCCTCATCTGATTTAATTCTCCTCATTAACTTCACATCGTCTGCGAACAGGGACACTTCTGAGTCTAACCCTTCCATCATGTCGTTCACATATACCAAAAATAGCACTGGTCCTAGGACCGACCCCTGTGGGACCCCGCTCGTCACAGGTGCCCATTGTGATACATCATTACATACCATGACTCATTGTTGCCTCCCTGTTAGGTATTCTCTGATCCATTGCAGTGCCTTTCCTGTTATATGAGCCTGATCCTCTAGCTTCTGCACTAATCTCTTGTGAGGATCTGTGTCAAAGGCCTTCTTGCAGTCCAAGAAGATGCAATCAACCCACCCCTCTCTCTCGTGTCTTACTTCTGTTACTTTATCATAAAACTCCAGAAGGTTTGTGACACAGGATTTTCCTTCCATGAATCCATGCTGGTTGGCGTTTATACTCTTGTTCTGTTCCAGGTGCTCCACCACTCTCCTCCTGTTAATCTTCTCCATAACTCTGCATACTATACACGTCAGTGACACAGATCTATAGTTTAGTGCCTCTTTTCTGTCTCCTTTTTTAAAAATGGGAACTACATTTGCCGTCTTCCATACCTCAGGTAGTTGCCCACTTTCCAGGGATGTGTTGAAGATTGTGGTGAGTGGCACACACAGCATATCCGCTCCCTCTCTAAGGATCCATGGGAAGATGTCCGGTCCCATTGCCTTTGAGGTATCGATGTCCCTTAGCAGCTTCTTCACCTCCTCCTTATTTGTATTTATGTCAACCAACACACATTTGTATATTCCTTGCTGGTGTCCCCATCTGGTCTGTCCCCCCAGAGGCCTTCCTGTCTCCACTGTAAATACTTCCTTAAATCTCATGTTGAGCTTCTCGCATACCTCTTGATCGTTTCTTGTGAGTTCTCCACCTTCTTTCCTCAGCCTTATCACCTGGTCTTTGACTGTCTTCCTCCTAATGTGGCTATACAGCAGTTTCGGGTCAGACTTGACTTTCGATGACATGTCGTTTTCGTACTGTCGCTGGGCCTCCCTCCTTATCTGTGCATACTCGTTTCTGGCTCTTCTTCTAATCTCCTTATTTTCCTGGGTCCTTTGCCTCCTGTACCTTTTCCATTCTCTGGTGTACTTAGTTTTTGCCTCCCTACACCTTCAGGTAAACCAAGGACTCGCTTTGGTCTTCCTATTATTTCTATTTTCCTTGGGAACAAACCTTTCCTCTGCCTCCTTGCACTTTGTTGCTACATATTCCATCTCGTTTACTGATTTTCCTACCAGTTCTCTGTCTCACTGAACCTCCTGCAGGAAGTTCCTCATACCTGTGTAGTCCCCCTTTTTATAGTTTGGTTTTTCCCATTCAATTCCTGTTACCTTCTCCACTTGCAACTCTACTATATAATCAAAACTCAGAACCACATGATCACTAGCTCCAAGGGGCCTCTCGTAAGTGATGTCCTCAATGTCTGAACTGCTCAGGGTGAACACAGGATCCAGTCTTGCTGGCTCATCCTCCCCTCTCTCTCTGGTAGTGTCCCTGACATGTCGATCTCCCTGTGATTGAAATCGCCTATTACCAGTAACTTTGTTCTGCTTGAGTGAGCTCTTCTTGCCACCTCAGCCAGTGTGTCCACCATCGCTCTGTTGTTTTCTTCATACTCCTCTCTTGGTCTCCTGCAGTTCTGTGGTGGGTTATACATCATTCCAGTGACTACTTTATGTTCTCCAGACTGAATTGTACCTACTATGTAGTCCCTTTCTCCAATCACGTCCATGCCTTCTATTTCCTCAAATCCCCATCGGTTTTTTATGAGCAGTGCAACCCCTCCTCCCCCTCTACTCCTCCTATCTTTCCTCAGGATCTGATATCCCGGTGGGAAGATTGCTTCTGTTATTGTCTCAGCAAGTTTCGTTTCTGTGACTGCTATGATGTCTTGGGATTTCTCGCTGATTCTTTCGTGCCACTCCTCATATTTATTCGTTATTCCGTCCGTGTTTGTGTACCAAACCTTCAGCTTCTTTTCTATCACTGTGGTCCTGGGAAAATATTGGGGTTGGGGGAGTGAGAGCCTTGGTGGGGGCCTATGGGGGGCTGTGGTGTGGGTGGGGTTTGTGATGAGGGGGGTGGGGTCTGAATGCCCATAAGGGGCAGCTGTTTAGGTTACGTTTGTGATGTGGGGGTTGGTGGCAGGGGGTACAGTGTGTGGGTTTTGGTTTAGATTGCTCAGTTTCGTTGGGATTGTAGTGGTTGGAATCTTTCTGTGGGAGTTTCTGCAGGGTGTGTTTGCCCTTCCTCCTGTGTCTGGGTCCTTCTTCATCATTGCCTATCAGTGTAGTCCTTTCTTCTTGTGTTCTGTCGCAATCGAGGTATATGCTCTGGTACCCCGGTTTGTCCCTCAGTCGTGCTTTCTCTTGCAGGATCCTGGTTCGTGTATGTATGTGTGTATGTATGTATGTACTCACCTATTTGTGGTTGCAGGGGTCGAGTATGTGTATGTATGTGTGTATGTATGTGTGTGTGTGTATCTGTGTGTGTGTGTGTGTGTGTGTGTTTATGTATGTGTGTGTGTACTCACCTAATTGTACTCGCCTAATTGTGGTTGCAGGGGTCGAGACTCAGCTCCTGGCCCCGCCTCTTCACTGATCGCTACTAGGTCCTCTCTCTCTCTGCTTCCTGAGCTTTGTCATACCTCGTCTTAAAGCTATGTATAGTTCCTGCCTCCACTACATCACTTGCTAGGCTAGTCCACTTCCTGACGACTCTATGACTGAAGAAATACTTCCTAACATCCCTCTGACTCGTCTGAATCTTCAGCTTCCAATTGTGACCCCTTGTTTCTGTGTCCCCTCTCTGGAACAACCTGTCTCTGTCTACCTTATCTATTCCACACAGTATTTTCTATGTTGTTATCATGTCTCTCCTGACACTCCTGTCCTCCAATGTCGTCAGTCCGATGTCCCTTAACCTTTCTTCGTAGGACATTTCCCTGACCTCCGGAACTAGCCTTGTTGCAAACCTTTGCACTTTCTCTAATTTCTTGACGTGCTTGACCAGGTGTGGGTTCCAAACTGGTGCTGCGTACTCCAGTATGGGCCTGATGTACACAGTGTATAGTGTCTTGAACGATTCCTTACTAAGGTATCGGAACACTATTCTCAGGTTTGCCAGGCGCCCATATGCTGCAGCAGCAATCTGGTTGATGTGTGCCTCCAGAGACATGCTCGGTGTTATGGTCACCCTAAGATCTTTCTCCTTGAGCGAGGTTTGCAGTCTTTGGCCACCTAGTCTATATTCTGTCTGCGGTCTTCTTTGCCCTTCTCCGATCTTCACGACTTTGCATTTGGCAGGATTGAATTCAAGAACCCAGTTGCTGGACCAGGTGTCCAGCCTGTCCAGGTCTCTTTGAAGTCCTGCCTGATCCTCATTTGATTTAATTCTCCTCATTAACTTTACATCATCTGCGAACAGGAACACTTCTGAGTCTATCCCTTCCATCATGTCATTCACATATACCAGAAAAAGCACTGGTCCTAGGACCGACCCCTGTGGGACCCCGCTCGTCACAGGTGCCCACTGTGATACCTCGTCCCGTACCATGACTCGTTGTTGCCTCCCCTGTCAGGTATTCTCTCATCCATTGCAGTGCCCTTCCTGTTATACACACCTGATCCTCTAGTTTCTATACTAGTCTCTTGTGAGGAACTGTGTCGAAGGCCCTCTTGCAGTCCAAGAAAATGCAATCAACCCACCCCTCTCTCTCGTGTCGCACTTCTGTAACTTTTTCATAGAACTCCAGAAGGTTTGTGACACAGGATTTGCCTTCCATGAATCCGTGCTGGTTATCGTTTATAATCTTGTTCCATTCCAGGTGCTCCACCACTCTCCTCCTGATAATCTTCTCCATGTGTTGAAGATTGTGGTTAATGGCACACACAGTATATCTGCTCCCTCCCTGAGGATCCACGGGGAGATGTCCGGTCCCATTGCCTTTGAGGTATCAAGGTCATTTAGCAGCTTCTTCATCTCCTCAGTTGTATGCATATCGTCCAGTACATGTTGGTCTATTCCCTGTTGGTGTCCCCCTCTGTCCTGTCTTCCCAGAGTCTTTCCTGTCTCCACTGTGAATACTTTCTTAAATCTCCTGTTGGGCCCCTCGCATACCTCTTGATCGTTTCTTGTGAGTTCCCCACCTTCTTTCCTCAGCCTGGTCACCTGGTCTTTGACTGTCGTCTTTCTCCTAATGTGGCTAAACAGCAGATTCGGGTCAGACTTGGCTTTCGATGCTATGTCATTTTCGTACTGTCGCTGGACCTCCCAAATTATCTGTGCATATTCGTTTCTGGCTCTTCGACTGATCTCCTTGTTTTCCTGGGTCCTTTGCCTTCTGTACCTCTTCCATTCTCTAATGCACTTAGTTTTTGCCTCCCTGCACCTTTGGGTAAACCAAGGACTTGCTTTGGTCTTCCCATTGTGTCTGTTTCCCTTGGGAACAAACCTTTCCTCTGCCTCCTTGCATTTTGTTGTTACATACTCCATTTCATTTATTGTCTTTCCTACCATTTCTCTGTCCCACTGCACCTCCCGTAGGAAGTTCCTCATACCTGTGTAGCCCCCCCTTTTATAGTTTGGCTTTTCCCATTCGACTCCTGTTACCCTCTCCACCTGTAACTCTATATGTAATCAAAACTCAGGACTATGTGGTCACTAGCTCCGAGGGGCCTCTCATATGTGATGTCATCAATGTCTGAGCTACTCAGGGTGAACACAACGTCCAATCTTGCTGGGTCATCCTCCCCTCTTTCTCTGGTAGTGTCTCTGATGTGTTGACGCACGAGGTTTTTCCATACCACATCCATCATCTTGGCTCTCCATGTTTCGGGGCCCCCATGAGGCTCCAGGTTTTCCCAATTGATCTCCCTGTGGTTGAAATCACCCATAACCATTAACTCTGCTCTGCACGTTTGAGCTCTTCATGCTACCTCAGCCAGTGTGTCCACCATCACTCTGTTCTCATTATATTCCTCTCTTGGCCTCCTGCAGTTCTGTGGTGGGTTATACATCACAGCAATGACTACCTTATGTTCCCCAGATTGAATTGTGCCTGCTATGTAGTCCCTTTCTCCAATCTCGTCCATGCTCTCCATTTTCTCGAAACTCCATCTTTTTTTTATGAGCAGTGCAACCCCTCCACCCCCTCTGCTCCTTCTATCTTTCCTCAGGATCTGATATCCCGGTGGGAAGACTGCATCTGTTATTGTCTCAGTGAGTTTCGTTTCTGTGACTGCTATGATGTCCGTGGACTTCTCGTTGATTCTTTCGTGCCATTCCTTGTATTTATTTGCTATTCCATCTGCGTTTGTGTACCACACCTTCAGCTTCTTGTCTATCATGGTGGACCAGGGAGACTATTGGGGTTGGGGTGGGAGCCCTGGGGGGGTTATGGGGGTTTGTGGTGTGGGTGGGATTTGTGGTGGGGGTGAGGGCAGAGTGCCCGTAGGGAGCTGCTGTGGCAGTGGGGTTTGTGATGTGGGGGGTGGGGGCAGGGGGAACAGCATGGGGGTGTTGGTTGAGATTGTTCAGCTGCGTTGGAGTTGTTGTGGTTGGAGTCCTTCTGTGGGTGTGTCTGTAGGGTGTGTTTGTCCTTCCACCTGAGTTTAGGTTCTGCTCGTCCTCATCGATGCCTCCCGTTCCTCCTTTCGTTTTTGTACCCTCTCAGTCTCGTCCTTTCCTCCTGTGTTTTGTCGCGATCAAGGTACATGCTCCGGTACTCTGAATTATCCCTCAGTCGTTCTTTCTCCTGCAGGACCCTGGTTCGAGCTGATTGTTCCTTGAAGACTACTTTGACAGACCGTCTCCTTCTGCATGCAAACCACCCAATTCTCTGAAAATTTGCCACCTGGGTCATGTCTCCCTCTTCTATTGCTTTCAAGATACCTTTGATCGCTTTCTTCTCCCCCTGGATTCTTTCATCATAGGTTTCCCCTTCAACTTCTTGGAGCCCATAGACAAACATTGACCTCTCCCTCTCCTCCTCCCACTGTGTCTATTTGTCTCCTCTGAGGTGTTTTATCTCCTTCCATCGAGATGTTCCTCTCTTCAACCCCTGCCCTTGCTGCAGCCCCTGTGCTCAGTGGACTGTCTCCCCAGCTCAGCTGTTCCCTGCCACTGTAGTTGACTGTGTGTGTTAGTTACCATTTTGTCTTAGGCACATGTCGATTAGACACTAGGCCTGTTGTGTGTGTGTGTGTGTGTGTGTGTTAGTTACCATTTTGTACTAGGCACATGTCGATTAGACACTAGGCCTGTTGTATTTGAGTGTGTGTGTGTGTGTGTGTGTGTGTGTTATTTAGTTACTATTTTGTGTGTGTGTGCATGTGCGAGCGTGTGTGTGTGCGAGCGTGTGTGTGTGTGTGTGTGTGTGTGTGTGTGTGTGTGTATGTGTGTGTACTCACCTATTTGTGGTTGCAGGGGTCGAGTCCTAGCTCCTGGCCCCGCCTCTTCACCGGTTGCTACTAGACCCTCTCTCTCCCCGCTCCATGAGCTTTATCAAACCTCGTCTTAAAACTGTGTATGGTTCCTGCCTCCACTACGTCATTTTCTAGGCTATTCCACTGCCTTACAACTCTATGACTGAAGAAATACTTCCTACTATCTCTCTGACTCATTTGTGTCTTCAACTTCCAATTGTGGCCTCTTGTTTCTGTGTCCCCTCCCTGGAACATCCTGTCCTTGTCCACCTTGTCTATTCCATGCAGTATTTTATATGTCGTTATCATGTCTCCCCTGACCCTCCTGTCCTCCAGTGTCGTCAGGCCGATTTCCCTTAATCTTTCTTCATAGGACATTCCCCTTAGCTCTGGAACTAACCTTGTTGCAAACCTTTGTACTTTCTCTAGTTTCTTGACGTGCTTTATCAAGTGCGGGTTCCAAACAGGTGCTGCATACTCCAGTATGGGCCTGACATACACGGTGTACAGTGTCTTGAATGATTCCTTACTAAGGTGTCGGAATGCTGTTCTCAGGTTTGCCAGGCGCCCATATGCTGCAGCAGTTATCTGATTGATGTGTGCTTCCGGAGACATGCTCGGTGTGTGTGTGTGTGTGTTAGTTACCATTTTGTCCTAGGCACATGTCGATTAGACACTAGGTCTGTTGTATATGTGTGTGTTAGTTACCATTTTGTCCTAGGCACATGTCGATTAGATACTAGGCCTGGTGTATTTGCGAGTGTGTGTGTGTGTGTGTGTGTGTGTGTGTGTGTGTGCGCGCGTCTATGTGTGTGTGTGTGTGTGCGTCTGTGTGTGTGTGTCTGTGTGTGTCTGTGTGTGTGTCTGTGCCTGTGTGTATGCGTGCGTGTGTGTGTGTGTGTGTTAGTTACCATTTTGTCCTAGGCACATGTCGATTAGACACTAGGCCTGTTGTATTTGAGTGTGTGTGTTACCATTTTGTCCTAGGCACATGTCGATTAGACACTAGGCCTGTTGTATGTGCATGCGTGTTGTGTGTGTGTGTGTGTGTGTGTGTGTGTGTGTGTTAGTTACCATTTTGTTACCATTTTGTCCTAGGCACATGTCGATTAGACACTAGGCCTGTTGTATGTGCATGCGTATGTGTGTGTGTGCGTGCGTGTGTGTGCGCGTGGGTAACTATGTACATTCCTGGGTAACTATGTACACGCGTGGGTGACTACACGCGTGGATAACTATGTACATGCATGGGTGACTACATACGTGGGTAACTATATACATACGTGGGTAACTATGTACATGTGTGGGTAACTATGTACATGCGTGGGTGACTATGCGTGGATAACTATGTACATGCGTGGGTGGCTATATACATGTGTAGGTAACTATGTACATGCGTGGGTAACTATGTACATTCGCGGGTAACTTTGTACATGCGTGGGTGACTATATACATGCGTGGGTAACTATGTAAATGCGTGGGTGGCTATATACATGTGTAGGTAACTATGTACATGCGTGGGTAACTATGTACATTCGCGGGTAACTTTGTACATGCGTGGGTGACTATATACATGCGTGGGTAACTATGTACATGCGTGGGTGACTATATGCATGCGTGGGTAACTATGTACATGCGTGGGTGACTATATACATGCGTGGGTAACTATGTGCATGCGTGGGTGGCTATATACATGCGTGGGTAACTATGTACATGCGTGGTAACTATGTACATGCGTGGGTAAGTATGTACATGCGTGGTAACTATGTACATGTATGGGTGGCTATATACATGCGTGGGTAACTATGTACATGCGTGGGTAACTATGTACATGCGTGGGTAACTATGTACACGCGTGGGTAACTATGTACATGCGTGGGTAACTATGTACATGCGTGGGTAACTATGTACACGCGTGGGTAACTATGTACATGCGTGGGTAACTATGTACATGCGTGGGTAACTATGTACATGCGTGGGTAACTATGTACATGCGTGGGTAACTATGTACATGCGTGGGTAACTATGTACATGCGTGGGTAACTATGTACATGCGTGGGTAACTATGTACATGCGTGGGTAACTATGTACATGCGTGGGTAACTATGTACATGCGTGGGTAACTATGTACATGCGTGGGTAACTATGTACATGCGTGGTAACTATGTACATACATGGGTAACTATGTACATGCATGGGTGGCTACATGCGTGGGTAACTATGTACATGCGTGGGTAACTATGTACATGCGTGGGTAACTATGTACATGCGTGGGTAACTATGTACATGCGTGGGTAACTATGTACATGCGTGGGTAACTATGTACATGCGTGGGTAACTATGTACATGCGTGGGTAACTATGTACATGCGTGGGTAACTATGTACATGCGTGGGTAACTATGTACATGCGTGGGTAACTATGTACATGCGTGGGTAACTATGTACATGCGTGGGGTAACTATGTACATGCGTGGGTAAATATGTACATGCGTGGGTCACTATGTACATGCGTGGGTAACTATGTACATGCGTGGGTAACTATGTACATGCGTGGGTAACTATGTACATGCGTGGGTAAATATGTACAGGCGTGGGTACCTATGTACATGCGTGTACGTGGGTAAATATGTACATGCGTGGGTAACTATGTACATGCGTGGGTAACTATGTACATGCGTGGGTAACTATGTACATGCGTGGGTAACTATGTACATGCGTGGGTAACTATGTACATGCGTGGGTAACTATGTACATGCGTGGGTAACTATGTACATGCGTGGGTAACTATGTACATGCGTGGGTAACTATGTACATGCGTGGGTAACTATGTACATGCGTGGGTAACTATGGGTAACTATGTACATGCGTGGGTAACTATGTACATGCGTGGGTAACTATGTACACGCGTGGGTAACTACATGCGTGGGTAACTATGTACATGCGTGGGTAACTATGTACATGCGTGGGTAACTATGTACATGCGTGGGTAACTATGTACATGCGTGGGTAACTATGTACATGCGTGGGTAACTATGTACATGCGTGGGTAACTATGTACATGCGTGGGTAACTATGTACATGCGTGGGTAACTATGTACATGCGTGGGTAACTATGTACATGCGTGGGTAACTATGTACATGCGTGGTAACTATGTACATGCGTGGGTAACTATGTACATGCGTGGGTAACTATGTACATGCGTGGGTAACTATGTACATCAACACTCGTGTACTTCACTTTTAATAATCAAAATGGTATGTTATTATTTTACGTTATATTTTTTTGCCTTGATATTGGTGAAGGGCTCTTGATCCAAGGAACTATGTGACCTCTACTGGTTTAGTGCTTTCCTCTGGCTGCAACCTAACAATTGTGAACGGCAGACGAGCCTGGCCCATGGTCGGGCTCAGAGAGTAGAGAAACTCTCGAAACTCTTCACAGGTATATCAAAGGCATCAATCTCGCCTGGTTGATGTCTGAGATGGATGGAAGGTTTGACGGGTTTAGGCTGCGTAGACACAAATTTTGTTGAATTCTGTGTAATAAATGGAAAATGCATCTTCTGGTCGGCTTCAAACTTTCCCTCAAAGGAACCAGTTTCTTAATGTTAAGTTATGTAAGTTATCACGTGTCAGTTTTAAAAGTCAAATTAGTTTCTGTGAAATAACTGAATAATGTTTCTATTGATCAGAAATAAGTCACAAAATCTGACTTAATTTGCATACATTAGGTTAAATTAACATAATATTCTTTAATATGTTGATAACAACTGTGTGACCTCAAGACCAGTGGCAAATATTTGTACGTTATGTACACTAAGTTCACATTAAAGTTACTCTTATAAAAGCTAGAGAAAAGTTTGGATTGATTTCAGCTGCGTTGATTCCAATTTATTTTTTATCTGAAGACATTAAAATAATAGAAAATCTGTTTTCCGTGCGATAATTTCTGAGTGTCGCGTCTGATTATCTTCAACTCTTCCATTTTGATAAATTGATAACGCAACATCTGAGTGACTTCAAACTTAATGTGCTTTTGTATTTTATGATACTGGTCTCTTTGACCATTCTGGAAGATCTGAATTAAATTTTTATTGAATGAATTTAAATATTAGTTTCCATGTGATGACTTGTGGCTGCCTCTTCTGTTTCCTTTCAGATCTTCATCACTAATATTTAACTGTGTTATCAACTTACGCCACACTCTGCACTATTCTAAGCGCGTAAATTGAGGCACCAGGGACTGGGCTTATGAAATATGGGGATAACTTAGTCGGATCGTACAGTGACTGAAACGCATTTAGCTAGTATTAAAGTTGCCAATAATACTCATAAGATTCTACTCTCATAGACATAGCGAGTCTTATTATACTGAGGAGATTGATAGATGCTGAATAAATCTTTTACAGAATAATTTAAGACTTGTAAGTAGCCAGAGAAGAAAGGCGAGGTGTGTTGCTGGTATACTGTGTTATTGTGTTGATGTGTGTTACATAGTGTGTTGGTATGTTACACAGTGTGTTGTGTGTTACACTGTGTTGATGTGTGTTACAGTGTGCTGGTATCTTACACAGTATACTGGTTTGTTGCACAATGTGTTGATTTGTTACACAGTGTGTTGGTGTATGTTACACAGTGTGCTACTGTATGTTTCACAGCGTATTGGTGTATGTTTCACAGTGTGTAGATGCCTACACTTCGTTTCTGCTCAGTGGTGCTTCATTAGTCCTACAGTCAGCCTACTCGCCGGCTGAGTAGCGGCTGAGTACAAGCCTTGTACGACCTCCATTACACTGGCTCCTAGAGACAAGTACACCTCCACCTTCCCACTAACTTAGCACCACTTAAACGAACCACTTACACGGGGCACGTACCCCCCCCCCCATCCCGTCCTGCAAGTCCCACTAGGAGACGTTAAGAACCACGACTGTTTTCACCCAGCGGAATAAATGCTATTTCGTAAGCTAATCCAGTTCGTACATAATCACGTAATTGAGGCCCATATACTGTGCACGAGACACGATGTTAGGTCCAGCACGGTTTTCTAAGCGTTTTTTAAGGGCTGTCAGTTTTTGCTGCTTGGTCTGGTTTCCCTGGAGGACTAGACGCGACGCACCACTGACCAGGCGCTCAGGTGGAACGTGTCGGCCTGAATTCAGACGAAATGAAGGAAGAAGTGTAAGGGAGACCACAAGTGAACCTAAGAGGGCTGGGCACGCCTCTACCTGATGCCACACACTCCCTTAACGCTCAATTTTTTTTTCTCATCAGAAAATGTCGTATGTTGGCAATGACATTTGACAGGTGGATGTTTTGTTGGGGTGGTGTATGTGTCCGTATGTAGCAGCTTGTGCTGTGGAGGTGGAGTGAGATGTAGGTGAGGCAGGTGTGGGTGAGGCTGGTATAGGTGTGGGCAAATGTTGGCACCTATGCCCTGGTAGGCTCAGCAACCCACACTCATGACTTAGCCTCTGCAACCCTCCCTCCACCCCGACACACACACACACACACACACACACACACACACACACACACACACACACACACACACACACACACACACACACACACACACAAACACACACACATACACACATACAAACACAAACAAACACACACGTACACGCGCGCGCGGCGCGCTGTGACTCAACCCCTGCAACCACCTATAGGCAAGTATACGCGTGCAAGCGCGACTAGTCCCTGGGTAAGGGTATGTTAGGAAGCCCAAGGGTTAGGCAAGCGAAGAATTCGCAATTCATCTACAGAGTTATCAGAGCTTATTTCTTGGGTAGCATTGAAAATTAGGTTAGGCAAATGTTTTATTAGTGGGATGAATTGTAAAGGACCTGCCTAGTATGGGCCAACAGGCCTGCTCCAGTGTTCCTCCTTTCTTATATTCTTATGTAAAACAGTTAAGGGAGCTAAATATGGTGAATTAGGAAAGAAGGACAAGGTGGGGGGGATGATGTGATGTATAATTGTTTTAACAAACTGGCCGTCGTCCAGGAAGGTAGAGTGAACTGTCATTCACTCAGTGTTTGGCTAGAAGCGTGATGAGACCACAACTCAGATAACCTGAACTGCTGCATCTCCAGCCTCTCTTTCAGACTGCAGTCATTCGCTTACTCACCTCCAGGCAGCATGGACTTCAGTATTTTAAGTTTTATTCCAAAATGTGAAGATTTGTCATTACTAAGTCTGTTTATTCTGCCTACCTGCAGTCTACCTGAAGGGTGCTCCGGGGGTCAACGCCCCCGCGGCCTGGTAATCCCGGTGGATCAGGGCCTGATCAACCAGGGTGTTACTGCTGGCGACACTTAATCCAACGTACGAACCACAGCCGGTTGATCAGGTACTGACTTTAGGTATCTGTCCAGCTCTCTCTTGAAGGCAGCCAGGGGCCTATTGGTAATTGCCCTTATGCCTGGTGGGAGACTGTTGAACAGTCTTGGGCCCTGGACACTTACCGTGTTTTCTCTTCGTGTACTCCTGGCGTCCCTACTTTTCGTTGAAGGTATGTTGCTATCCAGGTGGAAATCTTCACGAGCTCTTCGTTATCTGTGCTGTTGAAGCAACGAGATGTAGAAGGAACTTGACGAATCAGGTGTCATCTGTAAAGCGGACTGGTTTAAGTACCTGCGAGGCATTTGGTAGGTTATTGACACAGATGTGGAATAATACTGCCAAGAACTCTACCCTGTGACACCCCTTTGTTCATAGTTTGTGTTGATGAGTTAGTGTCATTGTTACAATGTGTGTCGGCATGTTAGGACATAATGTAAATGAAAATACGCCTTCTGATGCCATAGTGCGCTAGATTCAGCTACAAAATAATTTGATCTACAGCGTCTGAAGCTTCTCTTAAATCATTAAAAACTTCATGTCATATTAATTATTTTCCGGAGCTGAATGGACTGTCTAGTAGCTTTATGATATCAAGTTAAATATTGGTTTATAATTGTAATAAAGTTGGTAGAATTACCGACAATATGTAAAGTAAAAGGACACAAGTGCAACTAATGTGACATTTATTGTGGCAACGTTTCGCTCTCCAGGAGCTTTATCAAGCCATTACAAACATATACGCATGTAGGAACGACAACTTAAACAACGCCTGTGTACAACACCGAAATTCCACCAATCATCTTATGAAATTCAGAGACGCCCAATTAGTGATCAAAGAAACTAATTTCCGCAGACGCAAGTGTCTTGAATCAGCACTGATCGCTGTTTCGAACACAATTAAACAAAACAACGGCAGCTTCACCATCTCTGAAGTCTTAGCAAGAATCCTCCTGAAAACAGTAAACCCTGCCATCACATAGTCTCTCCTGTTATACTACACAAAGCACAGAGAGTGAACACTGAAACAAGCTGCCTCATTCCAGTTTATATTTGTCCAACCTATTTTTATGTTACCCAAGTAATAGCTTTTATATCCTTTTACTCATGTACGAATTAGTTGCTCTACCATATTGTATTACTTTTGTCACTACCACTACTACTACTACTACTACTACCACTAGTGAACATCGAAATGGTACCTCACTAGTATTCACCTCACTCTGAGCCTTTATATATCCTCTGTGTCCATGTATTGTTTGTAATGGCTTGATAAAGCTCCTGGAGAGCGAAACGTTGTCACAATAAATGTCACATTAGTTGCACTTGTGTCCTTTTACTTGGTTTATAATTGTTGATTTCAGTTGTATCTCCACTTTTACAGATCGGGGTAACGCGAGCTAGTATAAGTATATTAGGAAAGGTTTTCGTTTCAATAGATTTATGAAAAGAATTGCTGTCACAGAGAAGACTTGGGCAGCTTTCTTATACATGAATGGTAGTACACTCGCTTCATTACCTGCTTTGTTTCCTAGTGCGTTTATTAATCAAAGTTAGGGACAGACAGATGGAGCTTCGGTGCCTCTCATTGAGGTTCACTAACCTGAGCAGTGGAGTTGGGGAGTTTGTTGACAAGGTTAATCCCTAGTGTTGAGAAGTCATAAGCTTATTTACTGTATCAGCAATGCGGATGGCATCCAGTTTTGTTTTCTTGAAGGAAAATCTGGAAACGTGAGTGTTCCTACGGCGCGGTCTGAGTGACACGCACCGTACGATTTCCAATACTGTTAGGACTAGCGGCGACACTGTCGGTGGAAAAGAGAGGAAAATGGGAGAGAAAACCCTGAGGGAAGAGTATCGCGTGTGACGAGGCGGCCTCAACCACACTCATATTTCATGTCTTGTTTTTTGATGCATGGAGACGAGTATCATGGCAGAGCCAACCAGCCTAGCACAACAACCTTCAACCTTATGTGCTACCCACACCATGAAACACGCCATATTCTCTCTCTCTCTCTCTCTTTATACAAGGTTTCACAAGGTTAGGTTTAGAGTTCCTTTCTTTATTTACAAGCTAAGAGCTGTTATCTACATCAGCTCATTTGAAAACTCTCTGATCGGATCTGGTTACCTTCTACTCCCAGTGCACTCTTAGAACCTTATGAATTTAGCGCTTCTCCTGAATAATAATAATAATAATAATAATAATAATAATAATAATAATAATAATTATAATAATAATTTGTTACACAATGGTTTCGCTAGATAAATTACAATCGTGAGTTCTTACCATACACAATATTTGCTTAGCAAGTTAGTTATATTTAGGCAGTGAGAACAAAGGTGAAAGTGCCGTTGGATGACCTTTGGTGTGAATGTTGATGTAGGCGAGAGAACCTTGAGAGTTTCTGTAGGAAAACATGATGATAAAGGTACTAAAGACAGGTGTTAGAAGTGCCACCCCTCATGGGAGGTTCCTTGACGCTGGTGAGGGGCTCTTGATCTAGGGAATTGGATCTGTGATCCAGTTCCCTGAATTAAGCCTAAATACCTTCCATTCCCCCCCCCCAGGCGCTGTATAATCCTACGGGTTTAGCATTCTTTCTTGATTATTATAATAGAAGTGATAAAAACCACTGAAAAAACACAGGTAATAAAACACAAGTGATAAAACACAGGTGTACAACACAGGTGTACAACACAGGTGATAAAACACAGGTGATAAAACGCAGGTGATAAAACACAGGTGTACAACACAGGTGATAAAACACAGGTGTACAACACAGGTGATAAAATACAGGTGTACAACACAGGTGATAAAACACAGGTGATAAAACGCAGGTGATAAAACACAGGTGTACAACACAGGTGATAAAACACAGGTGATAAAACGCAGGCGATAAAACGCAGGTGATAAAACGCAGGTGATAAAACACAGGTGATAAAACGCAGGTGATAAAACGCAGGTGATAAAACACAGGTGATAAATCACAGGTGATAAAACGCAGGCGATAAAACGCAGGTGATAAAACGCAGGTGATAAAACACAGGCGATAAAACGCAGGTGATAAAACGCAGGTGATAAAACACAGGCGATAAAACGCAGGTGATAAAACACAGGCGATAAAACACAGGTGATAAAACGCAGGTGATAAAACACAGGTGTACAACACAGGTGATAAAACACAGGTGATAAAACACAGGTGATAAAACACAGGTGATAAAACACAGGTGATAAAACACAGGTGATAAAACACAGGTGTACAACACAGGTGATAAAACACAGGTGTACAACACAGGTGATAAAACACAGGTGATAAAACACAGGTGATAAAACACAGGTGATAAAACACAGGTGATAAAACGCAGGTGATAAAACACAGGTGATAAAACACAGGTGATAAAACACAGGTGTACAACACAGGTGATAAAACACAGGTGTACAACACAGGTGATAAAACACAGGTGATAAAACACAGGTGATAAAACACAGGTGATAAAACACAGGTGTACAACACAGGTGATAAAACACAGGTGATAAAACACAGGTGATAAAACACAGGTGATAAAACACAGGTGTACAACACAGGTGATAAAACACAGGTGATAAAACGCAGGTGATAAAACACAGGTGATAAAACACAGGTGATAAAACACAGGTGTACAACACAGGTGATAAAACACAGGTGATAAAACACAGGTGATAAAACACAGGTGTACAACACAGGTGATAAAACACAGGTGATAAAACGCAGGTGATAAAACACAGGTGATAAAACACAGGTGATAAAACGCAGGTGATAAAACACAGGTGATAAAACACAGGTGTACAACACAGGTGATAAAACACAGGTGTACAACACAGGTGATAAAACACAGGTGATAAAACACAGGTGATAAAACACAGGTGATAAAACACAGGTGATAAAACACAGGTGATAAAACACAGGTGTACAACACAGGTGATAAAACACAGGTGATAAAACACAGGTGATAAAACACAGGTGATAAAACACAGGTGATAAAACACAGGTGATAAAACACAGGTGTACAACACAGGTGATAAAACACAGGTGATAAAACACAGGTGATAAAACACAGGTGATAAAACACAGGTGATAAAACACAGGTGTACAGGTGATAAAACACAGGTGATAAAACACAGGTGATAAAACACAGGTGATAAAACACAGGTGATAAAACACAGGTGATAAAACACAGGTGATAAAACACAGGTGATAAAACACAGGTGATAAAACACAGGTGTACAACACAGGTGATAAAACACAGGTGATAAAACACAGGTGATAAAACACAGGTGATAAAACACAGGTGTACAACACAGGTGATAAAACACAGGTGATAAAACACAGGTGATAAAACACAGGTGTACAACACAGGTGATAAAACACAGGTGATAAAACACAGGTGATAAAACACAGGTGTACAACACAGGTGATAAAACACAGGTGATAAAACACAGGTGATAAAACACAGGTGATAAAACACAGGTGTACAACACAGGTGATAAAACACAGGTGATAAAACACAGGTGATAAAACACAGGTGTACAACACAGGTGATAAAACACAGGTGATAAAACACAGGTGATAAAACACAGGTGATAAAACACAGGTGTACAACACAGGTGATAAAACACAGGTGATAAAACACAGGTGATAAAACACAGGTGATAAAACGCAGGTGATAAAACACAGGTGATAAAACACAGGTGATAAAACACAGGTGTACAACACAGGTGATAAAACACAGGTGATAAAACACAGGTGTACAACACAGGTGATAAAACGCAGGTGATAAAACACAGGTGATAAAACACAGGTGTACAACACAGGTGATAAAACACAGGTGATAAAACACATGTGTACAACACAGGTGATAAAACACAGGTGATAAAACACAGGTGTACAACACAGGTGATAAAACACAGGTGATAAAACGCAGGTGATAAAACACAGGTGATAAAACACAGGTGTACAACACAGGTGATAAAACACAGGTGATAAAACGCAGGTGATAAAACACAGGTGATAAAACACAGGTGTACAACACAGGTGATAAAACGCAGGTGATAAAACACAGGTGATAAAACACAGGTGTACAACACAGGTGATAAAACACAGGTGATAAAACACAGGTGATAAAACACATGTGATAAAACACAGGTGATAAAACACAGGTGATAAAACACAGGTGTACAACACAGGTGATAAAACACAGGTAATAAAACACAGGTGTACAACACAGGTGATAAAACACAGGTGATAAAACACAGGTGATAAAACACAGGTGATAAAACACAGGTGTACAACACAGGTGATAAAACACAGGTGATAAAACACAGGTGATAAAACACAGGTGATAAAACGCAGGTGATAAAACACAGGTGACAAAACACAGGTGATAAAACACAGGTGATAAAACACAGGTGATAAAACACAGGTGATAAAACACAGGTGATAAAACACAGGTGATAAAACACAGGTGTACAACACAGGTGATAAAACACAGGTGATAAAACACAGGTGATAAAACACAGGTGTACAACACAGGTGATAAAACACAGGTGATAAAACACAGGTGATAAAACGCAGGTGATAAAACACAGGTGATAAAACACAGGTGATAGAACACAGGTGATAAAACACAGGTGATAAAACACAGGTGATAAAACACAGTTGATAAAACACAGGTGATAAAACACAGGTGATAAAACACAGGTGATAAAACACAGGTGATAAAACACAGGTGATAAAACACAGGTGATAAAACACATGTGATAAAACACAGGTGATAAAAACAAAGGTGCTAAGGACAGAGAATTTACTTTTATTGTTGCAACGTTTCGCGCTGTGTAGAGCTACAACACCTGTGTCTTTAACACGTGTATCTAACACTTGTGTCCTTAACACCTGTGTCTTTAATACCTGTGTATTTAACACCTGCGACTGTAGCCTCGTCTACCATCTTACACAAGATAGTAGACTGGAGCCTCGTCTACCATCTTACACAAGATAGTAGACTGGAGCCTCGTCTACCATCTTACACAAGATAGTAGACTGGAGCCTCGTCTACCATCTTACACAAGATAGTAGACTGGAGCCTCGTCTACCATCTTACACAAGATAGTAGACTGGAGCCTCGTCTACCATCTTACACAAGATAGTAGACTGGAGCCTCGTCTACCATCTTACACAAGATAGTAGACTGGAGCCTCGTCTACCATCTTACACAAGATAGTAGACTGGAGCCTCGTCTACCATCTTACACAAGATAGTAGACTGGAGCCTCGTCTACCATCTTACACAAGATAGTAGACTGGAGCCTCGTCTACCATCTTACACAAGATAGTAGACTGGAGCCTCGTCTACCATCTTACACAAGATAGTAGACTGGAGCCTCGTCTACCATCTTACACAAGATAGTAGACTGGAGCCTCGTCTACCATCTTACACAAGATAGTAGACTGGAGCCTCGTCTACCATCTTACACAAGATAGTAGACTGGAGCCTCGTCTACCATCTTACACAAGATAGTAGACTGGAGCCTCGTCTACCATCTTACACAAGATAGTAGACTGGAGCCTCGTCTACCATCTTACACAAGATAGTAGACTGGAGCCTCGTCTACCATCTTACACAAGATAGTAGACTGGAGCCTCGTCTACCATCTTACACAAGATAGTAGACTGGAGCCTCGTCTACCATCTTACACAAGATAGTAGACTGGAGCCTCGTCTACCATCTTACACAAGATAGTAGACTGGAGCCTCGTCTACCATCTTACACAAGATAGTAGACTGGAGCCTCGTCTACCATCTTACACAAGATAGTAGACTGGAGCCTCGTCTACCATCTTACACAAGATAGTAGACTGGAGCCTCGTCTACCATCTTACACAAGATAGTAGACTGGAGCCTCGTCTACCATCTTACACAAGATAGTAGACTGGAGCCTCGTCTACCATCTTACACAAGATAGTAGACTGGAGCCTCGTCTACCATCTTACACAAGATAGTAGACTGGAGCCTCGTCTACCATCTTACACAAGATAGTAGACTGGAGCCTCGTCTACCATCTTACACAAGATAGTAGACTGGAGCCTCGTCTACCATCTTACACAAGATAGAGGACCTCATGCTATACCGCAGCACAACACCACAAGTTGAACCACATCCTACACCACATCTTCACACCACATCCCTCACACCATAACCCTACACTATACCCTACACCACACCCTACAACATACCCTACACACCCTACACTACACCCTACACTACACCATCACACCACATCCTACACCACACCTTTACACCACATCCTACACCACACCTTTACACCACATCCTGCACCATACCATTACACCACACCCTTACACTACATCCTACACCACACCCTTACACTACATCCTACACCACACCCTACACTACAACCCCACATCACGCCCTACACTACTCCCTCACACCACAACCCTACACCACACCCTACACTTCACCCTCACACTACAACCCTCTACCACACCCTCACACCACACCCTCACACCACAACCCTACACTTCACCCTCACACTACAACCCTCTACCACACCCTCACACCACACCCTCACACCACACCCTCACACCACACCCTACACCACACCAAACTACACTCCCACACACCCTCAAGTCACCTAGAACCTAACTGGGAGATCAAAGAACAACAACAGGAGACATAGAAACAAGAGAGCCAGTGACTAAGATCAAAGGCACGTAGTGAGAGACACATAGTGAGAGACACGGAAGAAGAGACAAGGAGCATACACAAACAGCAAGAGAAAGCAAAGGTGATAACTCATTCATAACACGTAATGTATGTATTAATGCATGAATTAAGATTCTCAACATCAAAGTGGTGTGGCAGACACGTCCAATGTTGATACGAGGCTAGGGAGTTGCTTGTCTTCCATACTTATGTATGTGTGAGTGTGTGTGTGTGTGTGTGTGTGTGTGTGTGTGTGTGTGTGTGTGTGTGTGTGTGTGTGTGTGTGTGTGTGTGTGTGTGTGTGTATATATATATATATATATATATATATATATATATATATATATATATATATATATATATATATATATATATACTTAGCAAACATATATATATATAACCATATCCCATATATATATATATGTTAAACCCATAACACTTGGTCACTTGACCACCACTTAATTGAACATCTGACCTCTTTAACTTAGCCATGAGAAATGAACGAAGGTTTCCACTCCCTGGTAAAGCTACTTGATTCCACAATTTCCTCCTCTCACCTTGCACAAGTTTTTAATTAAATTTCTAGACAGAGAGAAATGGACACCAATGCAAACACTTAAGAAACTTTTACTGAAGACGTTTCGGTCCTGGATCCTTGGTCACTTTAATAAGTGATCAAGGTCTCAGGATCGAAACGTGTTCAATAAAGATGTCCTAAGTGGATTCATCCGCGTCCATCATCCTCTAGTTGTAGGCAGTCATGTGGCTTCTTACTACAAGAAAGTAGTAACTCAAACTAGTAACTGGAAATAATAATTGAAACGAGGTTATCCCAGCATTGTACAAACCCAGCCACCTCTACCTCAGTGCACGCGGTATAGTGCTCTTTCCTGCTCGCCTCACTAAAAGAATTCTTCCTGCATTTTTACCTTATTTTACAACGCATCTTCCACTGCAAAAACACTGGAGTCTCTAAATGATTTTCGTTTATTGCATAATACATCATTGCAACCTTGAAAATTTACCACTTGAATAATATAAATAGTGAGCATATATTTCTAAATGTAAGTTAGTTATATTTAATTACTATAATACACAATAGCAATACGTTTCTTACGGTTACATCTATCATTTGGTAAGTAAACAGAGAGGTGACAACAGTGACCTGCATGATGCTAAACGACACCACACTGCCATGTCTCTCTTCAGTTCTTTTGTTTGTACAGCTGTGATTAACTCTGTAGGTGAAACAACCTGCGATGGCTACACACGAGTCCAGGAATACCAATATGAACATCCCCATTCACGGCAGGTGAAATTGCAGATCTAGAGAATGTACAGAGAACCTTTACTGCACGTGTAAGTTCCATCAAACACCTTAACTACTGGGAACGCTTGGAAGCACTTGACTTGTACTTACTGGAGCGCAGGCGAGAGAGTTATACCATAATCTACACCTGGAAGATTCTGGACGGGCTGGTCCATAATATGCACACAGAAATCACTCCATACGAAGGCAAAAGACTTGGCAGGGGATGCAACATACCCCCAGTGAAAAGTAGGGGCGTCATTGGTACACTAAGAGAAAACGCAATAATTGTCCGGGGCCCAAGACTGTTCAACAGCCTCCCACCAGCAATAAGGGGCATCACCAGTAGACCCCTGGTTGTCAAGAGGGAGTTGGACAGATACCTAAAGTCGGTGCCGGATAAGCCGGGTTGTGGTTTGTACGTTGGATTGCGTGCGGCCAGCAGTAACAGCCTCGTTGATCAGGCCCTGATCCAACGGGAGGCCTGGCCGTGAACCGGGCCGTGGGGGCGTTGATCCCCGGAATACACTCCAGGTAGACTCCAGGTAGAATGGACAATTATAGAACGCTACGCTTGCGTAATACATTGAAACCGCTACTCACATCTCATGGATTAGAGCAAGGCAAAACTACTCTTTTGCACGAGATGAATAAGTGAAAGTGCTTCGAGGCTGCAGCTATCCAGGCCTCAGACACCACTGAACAAAACCATGGTGTCATCATCATTATAAAATCACTCTTCCCCACAATCCTATACAAGTAGATACTTATCTTCTCACATACTACATTACATTTTCAAAACTCGTCACCCATTCGGAAAATAAAACCTCGCCAGCACTTATTTTGTCATCCGACCCAACCTTGTATTTACCATCTGACACCTGACTGTTTGCTTTTGTAAAGTAGGTTGTACAAGGAAGAAGCTCGTAGTTGTTCGTCTAACTTGATACAACCGCCACTAAGCAAGATGTTGCTTTATTAGGCCTGCTGTGTTAGTGCTCTACTAGTGCTCTACTAGTGCTGTTAGTGCTCTACTAGTGCTGTTAGTGCTCTACTAGTGCTGTTAGTGCTCTACTAGTGCTCTGTTAGTACTCTACTAGTGCTCTGTTAGTGTTCTACTGGTACTCTGCTAGTGCTCTAGTAGTGCTGTTCTAGTCCTCTGTTACTGCTCTACTAGTGCTCTGTTACTGCTGTTCTAGTGCTCTACTAGTGCTCTGTTAGTCCTCCACCAGTGTTCTTCTAGTTCTCTGTTAGTGCTCTACTAGTGTTCTATTAGTGCTTTGTTAGTGCTCTAGTGCTTTGTTAGTGCTCTTCTAGTGCTCTGTTAGTGCTCTACTAGTGCTCTCTTAGTGCTCTACTAGTGCTCTTCTAAATCTGGGAGTAGTAATGTCTGAGGATCTCGCTTTCAAGGATCACAACAGTGCCACGATCGCACGTGCAAAGAAAATGATAGGATGGATAATGAGAACGTTCAAAACGAGAGATGCCAAGCCCATGATGATCCTTTTCAAATCACTTGTTCTCTCTAGGCTGGAATACTGCTGTACATTAACATCTCCATTCAAAGCAGGTGAAATCGCAGATCTAGAGAGTGTACAGAGATCCTTTACTGCACGTATAAGTTCTGTCAAGCACCTTAACTACTGGGAACGCTTGGAAGCACTTGACTTGTACTCGTTGGAACGCAGGAGGGAGAGATATATCATAATCTACACTTGGAAAATCCTGGAGGGAATGGTCCCAAATCTGCACACAGAAATCACTCCCTACGAAAGTAAAAGACTGGGCAGGCGATGCAAAATGCCCCCAATAAAAAGTAGGGGCGCCATTGGTACACTAAGGGAAAACACCATAAGTGTCCGGGGCCCAAGACTGTTCAACAGCCTCCCATCAAGCATTAGGGGAATTACCAATAAACCCCTGGCTGCCTTCAAGAGAGAGCTGGACAGATACCTAAAGTCAGTGCCGGATCAGCCGGGTTGTGGCTCGTACGTTGGACTGCGTGCGGCCAGCAGTAACAGCCTGGTTGATCAGGCCCTGATCCACTGGGAGGCCTGATCATGGACCTGGCCGCGGGGGCGTTGATCCCCGGAATAACCTCCAGGTAACCTCCAGTGCTCTACTAGTGATCTAGTGCTCGGTTAGTACTCTACTAGTGCTTTGTTAGTGCTCTACTAGTGCTCTGTTAGGGCTCTACAAGTACTACGTTAGTGCTCTACTAGTGCTTTGTTAGTGCTCTACTAGTGCTCTGTTAGTGCTCTACAAGTACAACGTTAGTGCTCTACTAGTGCTTTGTTAGTGCTCTGCTAGTGCTCTGTTAGTGCTCTACTAGTGCTCTGTTAGTGCTCTACAAGTGCTCTGTTAGTGCTCTACTAGTGCCCTTTTAGTGCTCAAGTGCTCTCTTAGTGTTCTACTACTGCTCCGTTAGTGCTGTTAGTGCTTTACTAGTGCTCTATTAGTGCACTTCTTGTACTCTGTTAGTGCTTTGTTAGTGGTCTGCTAGTGCTCTGTTAGTGGTCTGTTAGTGCTCTGTGAGTGTTCTGCTAGAGCTTTTCTAGTGCACTGATAGTGCTCTACTAGTGCCCTTTTAGTGCTCTAGTGTTCTATTAGTGCTCTACTACTGCTCTTTTAGTTCTCTGTTAGTGCTCTTCTAGTGCTCTTTCAGTGCTCTACTAGTGCTCTGTCAGTGCTCTTCTAGTGCTCTTTTAGTGCTCTGTTAGTGTTCTGTTAGTGCTCAGTGTCTAGTGCTCTTTTAGTGCTCTACTAGTGCTCTGTTAGTGCTCTTCTAATGCTCTGTTAGTGTTCTGTTAGTGCTCAGTTAGTGGTCTGTTAGTGCTCTATTCGTGCTGTGAGCGCTCTGCTAGAGCTCTTCTAGTGCCCTGTTAGTGCTCTGCTAGTGTTCTGTTAGTGCTGTGCTAGTGGTTTGTTAGTGCTGTGCTAGTGGTTTGTTCTGTGCTAGTGCTTTGTTAGTGCTCTGCTAGTGCTTCGTTATTGTTCTGTTAGTGCTCTGCTAGTGTTTTGTTAGTGCTCTGCTAGTGTTCTGTTAGTGCTGTGCTAGTGGTTTGTTAGTGCTGTGCTAGTGGTTTGTTAGTGCTGTGCTAGTGGTTTGTTAGTGCTGTGCTAATGGTTTGTTCTGTGCTAGTGCTTTGTTAGTGCTCTGCTAGTGCTTCGTTATTCTGTTAGTGCTCTGCTAGTGTTTTGTTAGTGCTCTGCTAGTGTTCTGTTAGTGCTGTGCTAGTGCTTTGTTAGTGCTGTGCTAGTGCTTTGTTAGTGCTGTGCTAGTGCTTTGTTAGTGCTGTGATAATGATTTGTTAGTGCTGGTAGTGCTGTGGTAGTGGTTTGTTAGTACTGTGCTAGTGCTTTGTTAGTGCTGTTAGTGCTCTCTTAATGCTGTGCTAGTGCTTTGTTAGTGCTCTGTTCTCTGTTAGTACTCTGCTAGTGCTTAGTGCTGTGATAGTGCTATGTTAGTGCTGTGCTAGTGCTTTGTTAGTGCTTTGTTAGTGCTATGCTAGTGCTTTGTTAGTGCTGTGCTAGTGCTTTGTTAGTGCTATGCTAGTGCTTTGTTAGTGCTTTTAGTGTTGTGCTAGTGCTTTGTTGGTGCTCTGTTAGTGCTCTGCTAGTGCTTTGATAGTGGTCTATTAGTGCTCTGCTAGTGCTTTATTAGTGCTCTGTTAGTGCTGTGCTAGTGCTATGCTAATGCTTTGTTAGTGCTCTGTTAGTGCTTCGCTAGTGCTCTGCTAGTGCTTTGTTAGTGCTTCGTTAGTGCCCTGCTAGTGCTTTGTTAGTGCTCTGTTAGAGCACTAACCCACTGGTCCCTATAATGCTACAAACAACTTAAGCCTAGCGAACTAGGCTTGCGTCAATTTACGAGGACATACTGTGGTGTGGTTGCCTCAGAGCTAATTTCATTCTACTCACCGTTTGGTGTAGTAGCCTCCACAAGCAGCATACATATTGTAATCACAAACACGTGGTATTTACTCAATAACAACACTGCGACTAGCCGGAGGATTGTATGGTCCAGTGGGTAAGAGCGTCGTGAATTTTTGCTCACCATGAGGCGGGCTAAAACAACACGGGTTCGATCCACCAGCTAGTCGCAGTGTTATTATCACTCTCTCTTTCTCTCTCTCTCTCTCTCTCATATATATATATATATATATATATATATATATATATATATATATATATATATATATATATATATATATATATATATATATATATAATCATCCTCAGAGAAGACAATAAACGTACCTCAGAGAAAACTCAAGGTTCTCCCCGGAGCTGTTTGAATATTTTCTCCTACCACTCCCTATATTTTATATTCTATGGGAACATTTATTAATAGACAAAATACATTTACACAAAACACAAACATGAATACAATGGTACAGTGTATTAAAGATTATGAATTTCCTCCAGCTCCTCCGAAGCTGGACGCGAGCCAAGTATGCAGCAAGCATTTCCCCTCTGGATGGCCATGCTGAGGCGCTGGAACATGAAAGTGGCTGCTCTTGGGTCCCTGGTGGTGCCGATGAGTCTGGAACCTAATTCTTTAAGGAAATGTGTGGCATTTTTTCCCCATGATCCCAAGGTCTCTGATCCCACTGGGACAAATTGATACTGTTGGCTTATGTCCCTGTACTTGCTGATCTTGTACTCCTCCCTGTGGTCAGCAGCTCCTCCCTGTCTCCCCACACTGTGATGGATATAGGTGTCAACCAGTGTGGACACACAGGTATAGTCCCATGCTAAGAGCTTGCCATTCTTCCAAGGATAGATGGTGATCCCGTCGGGGCAGATTGCTGGGTTGTGGGTATTGTTGGCTTCTAGTTATCGGGGCTCCCTCCCGGCTGGGCATCCAACTGTAGCAAGGGTTCTATTTATGATGTTGACCTCATTGTGTCTTGCATGCCATCCCTTGGTTTTGGAACAGTTAAGACCATGTAGACCATATTGGTCTGCTTGCACTTCGCCGCAAATACACGTATATTCCGTGTGAATTGGGGCAGCAAGGTGCAGAGCCACTGCAATACGGAGGGTCTTAGGGTCGAGGCGCGTTCCCATTGCCGATATGGGAACTGTTTGGAGGAAGTCCCGGGAGTGAAGTGCACTCACAGCCTGGAGACAGGCAGTCTCCCTATCTGATGTTGCAGCCCTGAGCATGTTGGCAAGCACCTTTTCAGCGATCGGGCCATCCCAGCTTGACTATGAGCCAGTGCTGCACTAGGGTTTGGTGCTGGAGCAGCAGAGTCTCCCATTCAGTGATGGCACTGGCATAGCTAGGGTCCTGTATTCCTGCTGAGTCACTGAGGTTATCAGGAAGAATTTGTCTTATCAACTCGTTTGATGCTATGGAAGAGGATAGGAAAGCTGGTAGAGCAATTTGGAAGGATCTGCGTACTCCCAGCCCCCCAAGCCTGACCGGAAGCGAGGCTTGCAACCACTGTCCATCTTCAAGGGAATGATTCAATACACTCTCATATTCCTTGAGGTTCGGACTGCTGAAGGTTGGGGAGCATCTCAGAAAGTAGGTAAGTTTTGGGATTGACAAGAACCTGGTGAGTAGGTAGAAGGCATCATGTGTGTCAATGTCTTTCATCCTGCTTTCCATCGTCAGGAGGTCTGAGACTTTTTTTTCTAGAATCAGATCGATGGTATTGGAGGGACATACTATATCTCTCCTTGTATAAACATTGGTCCAGTCAGGCTAGAAATATTCCCAGCCAGTCTACCATGATGGCGTCACTTTTCTTTAATTTCGTTCTTCTCTCCATGACCCATCAAGGAAGGTTCCTTGACGCTGGTGAGGGGCTCTTGATCTAAGGAATTGGATTTGTGCTCCAGTTCTCTGAATTAAATCTGAATACCTTCCACATACCCCCACAGGCGCTGTATAATCCTACGCGTTTAGCGCTTCCCCCTTGATTATAAAAATAATATCTCTGTTTCCCTGGTTTTCAATTTTTAAGTTAGGGCTTCTGCATGTTCTCATACTACAGCGTTATCTCTGTATCTCTGATGTTACAGTGTACAGCAGCATACTCTTTGTATCTTTGATGTTAGTATATTAGTTACTGTAGGTGAATTCTTTCACTTATACGGCAAGTTAGTATAGCCGAACAAGTCATTATAATAGGAGAGTGAACAAGTCATTATAACAGGAGAGTGAACAAGTCATTATAGCAGGAGTATGAACAAGTCAGTATAACAGGAGAGTGAACAAGTCAGTATAACAGGAGAGTGAACAAGTCAGTATAACAGGAGAGGGAATAAGCATCAGACTCCTACATATCCCCCACCAAAGCTTCGGTCTCCTACACATCCTTTCGGTGTACAAACTTGATCTCTGTCAGTCACACTTCTGCTCTAAGCTCTAAATGACATCCTAACACATTTTTTCCCTGTAATTTTTACTCTTGTTTATCACCACTTGCCCTATACGAAGCATCCACACGTTCTGGCAGTCCATATTCCTTATAATTATTGATGGCACTCTGTATTATCATAATTATTGATGCTTTGTACTGTTATCATAATTATTGATGATGTGACCCACACCAGTCGACTAACACCCAGGTACCCATTTTGAACTGATGGGTGAACAGGGACGGACAACAGGTGTCTTATGGAAACACGTCCCTAATGTTTTCTAACCGTCCCAGAGGAGATTCGAACCCTGTGAGGAGTGCGCTAGCGATCCAGTTACAGGACACCGTATTTACACACATTTACATCTCTCACTCTGGATGTCCTTCAGAATAATAACTCTCAATATTTTCTGTCTTGTTTATTCAGAATTCTATTAAACATACATTCTTCAAGATCTTCCTCGCACTGTCTATACTATATTTCTCCAACTTATTTTCAGCTGTGTGAAATAGGGAAGATATGAGTGTGAGAATGTGAATGTGTACACAAGAATGTGTGTGTGTACATACCATGGGAATTGGAGTGTGGAACGCGTGCATGTATGTTCTTAGGTAATAGTGACCCGAGAGAATTAAGGATGCTGTATGTACGTGTACGTATGTGTCACACAGAAAATAATATACTTTTTTTCATGTTTATATATATTAGACAGGGAACAAATACACAAGGTGCACGTGCAAAGACGCAGAAACGCGTTGTTAATGTAAATATGTATTTGCCCTTGTAAGCCTTTGCTTCCCTTGCAAACATAAAATAGGGATAAACTAAAATAGTTAACAATAACTGCAGTTTTCATACAGTGAAAAGATAGCTATACGGACACTCATACACATTAATATGTTCACAAATTCTCTTAAACAGCTACTTAATTGAACTAATAATTAATATAAATGAACAATGTGCAATATAAATAAATGTCTGAAAATTTCATCTATTAGTCACTCCTTAGTGGGAAAGTTGAACGAGAGCTCTGTCGCCTGGGTAGTGGACGGGTCGCGGCTGTACAGGCGGGCGTTATTACAGAGCCACAGATTTTCTGTATGTTCTCTTCTGTAATAACATATAGTAATATTATTACACTTTTGTACTAATATCATATATGGACAGTGCTTCTTGGGTGGCGAAAATGCTGACCTTGGGAAAGTGGTGAAGAGTGTAAGAACACCTGGAACCTTGTACCTGGGGTGGGATTTGATGACCTTGGGAAAGTGGGGAAAGATGACCTTGGGGAAGTGGGGAATGGAAGACCTACGGTCTGCAGACGGATGGATTCTCTGACACTGAACCTGGGGAAGGCGAGCATACTAGTTGCTGAGGTTGACCTTGGGGAAGGGAGAATATCTGAGGGGGCACAGATGGACTCCTGGACACATGGACTTGGGGAAAGCATCAGAAATGCAGTAAGCACGGGAGTGGACCTTGAAGAACCACTGGCCTCCACGTGGCAGGGTAGCAAACGTTAAAAAATATATTTTCATGTGAAACCAAACTTAAAACTCGCCGGGTCACCACCTGGAGAAGACCCGGGCCGGAAGTACCGGCAAACCAACATCAATCAACCAAACTTAAATAACATTATGAATAAAAAAAAAGAACGTGTTAGGGGACTTAACCTGTCGACTAAACTCACTTCAGCGGCCGATGATCCAACCGGGTCACACAGCCTCTTAATTTTTCATTTTTAGTACAGACACCGATAGACAGACAAATACACATACACACACAAAAAAAAAACAGGATGAAGAACCAGGGAACTGGTGGAATGAATCTGCGAGGGAAGAACCTGGGAGAGAAGATTGGGAGGCAGAGCTCACAAGAAGGGAGGAAGAATGGGGAATGAAGCTGGAAGAGCTTGGCAAGAAAATGGACAGTACAACCACGACATCAGGAACTGCTACATCAGTCACAGACGAGGGGAATGTAGAGAGCAAAGGAGCTATACTGTATGCGAAGACACTATCAGACCCACGTGGGGCCCGGGAAAAGATGGGGAGAACAACAAGAGCAACTGAGGGGACGAAAGACAAAGGAGCAGCTAAGCTATATGCAGAGGCTCTTAACAGACAACTGCAGTGCCCAGGAACAGCTGAGCACAGGGACATCAGCTAGGGAAGAGATTGAAGGAAGGAACACTTCAATGGCAGGAACTAAATCATCTCAGGGGATGCTCAAGGAAGTACAGTGGGAGGACGAAAGGGAGAGGTCAGTTTTGTCTATGCGCTCCAGGAAGTTGAAGGAAAAACTTACGAGGCAAGAAAACAGGAGGAGAAAAAAAAAGATTGAAAATATCATGAAAGCAATAGGAGAGGATGACGTGATGCAGTTGACAAATTTTTGGAGAACTGGGTGGTTTATGAGAGGAAAAGACCAGTCAAAGTGATTTTCAAGGCAAAGCTCGAAACCAGATCCTGCAGGAGAAAGCATGACTAAGGGACAAACTGGAGTAGTGTACCATGATCGAGACAGAACACAAGATGAAAGGAAAGATGCTGAAAGGGTGCAACAGAGCAAGGAGGAACAGGAAGCAAGGACAGAGGGGAGCAGGAGAACCCAGACCCATGTGGAAGAGCAAACACAACCTCCTCCAGAACCATCCACAGAAGGAATCCAACCACGGCAACCCCAGTGCAACCAAACACTCTAAACTAAAACACACTGTACCCTCTGCCCCCATCCCCCTCATCACAAAGCACATCCCCACAGTAACCCCTCATAGGCCCTCTTCCCCCACCCCCCAACACTAACCCCACCCCTAAAGTAACCCTGTATAGCCCCCCATCAGGGCTCCTGTGTTGTGTGGGTTTCCAATACGTGGATGGGTAAAAATACTCATGTAGGCTGGTAGTACGTATAATATATATCGGGAAGTATGGGAAGCGCCAACAGCCAACCTGTCTCTCTCTCTGCCTAACTACGACTGACCCATAGTGCCTACGGGTGAGGGTGTTTGAAATCCTGCTATGGTCAGCAGCAATATGAATACAGTCAATGATTCACACAGATGGTTGGTAGTGAGTCATCTACTGGTACACTGGTTACTGGTAACTGGTTACTAGGAACTGGTACTACTACTGAGAGCTCGGCGACGCTAACGTATGTCGTCCTGACATACAACTAATACAAACTAGAGATGGCAGGTGTACGGCTTGGGCTGATTCTATACAATATCAAAGTACACAACAATTGAACATTATAACATACATAAGTAGAATATTGGAATGGAAGCTTACATAATTGAAACTGTAATAAAACTGTAATGCAATACAAGGTATAATATAGCACAACTCATCGAATGAAACTCAACGTTGGGATTACACAATATAAGTGATAAAAAAAAAATTTGATCGATCGATCTGTATTCATGTGATCTACGGATTCTGAGGAAGGAATATATACAAAGAAAGAAGTGTTTAACAGAAAGGCAGATTCGGTGCACTCAAATCTAGACTGTTAACTCTCAGAATTCGGAGAGAACGTGAACACACAAAAAAATTCTTGAATACTGATAAGTTGATACTGTAATTATTCATCTATACAGGTTATTTACATTTAACCCCAACTCTGCTAGGGTGAGATTGATATATGCAGAATGGGTGTCATCTCTGGGAGGATCAAACTCTGTTGCACTGGCTAACTCATGCTGTATTTGAGGCAAATCTGAATTGGAAGTAACAAATGATACTTGAGGATTTCTCAATACCTGTCATGTATGTAGGGAATAACGACATTCAGGTTGATCGTCTGACTGAGTATCAGAGGTAGAGAGTACAGGATCAGGAGGATTATCAGAGTCTTTCACATTAGTCTGGGTTGGAGCATCATTATCATCACATACTAACTTCATATGATCTAAATGCGATTCTTTATACTGACCAGTACTAATCATACAATGCATAATGTGGAGTGTCACCTATAGAAACATTGTAAGCAGAATTTATAGCACACTGCACATCAGGTATAACTTCATCCCAAGTTTCACTGTTGGGATTGATAGTGGCTCTCAGGACATCAAGTACTTTCTAACCCATTGTTGGCAGGATGATGAGGAACAATGGTGGATTTAGAGATCTTGTACAAGGTGCACAAATTTTCAAGAATCTCATTACAGAATTCACCTCCATTATCTGTTACTAGGGACTTAGGGGTGGTATGCCTGCAGATAATGCGTTCTTTAAACGCTTTAGCTACTGTCTCGGCAGTCTTATCTGCAATAGGAACTAACTCACAATTTCTGGTGAAATGGTCTACCATAACACATAGATGTTTGTTGCCTTGGAGGGAACATTGGAAATTAGTTAACAAATCTAGCGCAACTCTTTCCCACGGTTCGCTAGTGGTTGGATACACTTGGATTGGATTAGGACCATTAGCATTACCTTTATGTTGCATGCATACACTACATTTCTTAACATACTCAGAAATATCAGTTGCCATACGAGGCCAAAAGTATTTCAATCTGGCTTGTTTCACAGAACGATCCATACCAGGGTGCGCAACACCTGGTACATCGTGAACTAGCTGTAAGGCTACATTTACTAGTGACTGTGGAATTACTAACTGGTATACTCTTCTGCTAGGAGTACCCAACTCGGCTGTTTGATACAGTAATTCTTGGTTCATGACAAAGTCACTGATGGGTGCTGGTGGCTTCAGTCAGAATAAGATCTTCCTGGAGCAGGAATCGAATCACACCAGACCACATGGGATCTGTTCGTTGAGCATTCTTTACATCTTCAGCACTAAATGGAGGGTCTGCAGTTACTATACTAACATGTCGCGATAAGGCATCTGCGACTACATTTGACTTGCCAGGTAAGTGTTCAAAGGTGGGATTGAACTCTTGGATAGTCAAGGTCCATCTGGCTAACCTTCCAGTAGGTTGTTTGTTCTGGAATAAAGGTATCAGTGGAGCGTGGTCTGTCAAGACATGAACAGAGTACTGATAAATAATGTCTCAAAAGTGCTTTAAAGACCATACTATTGCTAAAGCTTCGTGCTCAGTTACTGTATAATTACGTTCAGCCTTCGTAAGGACTCGGCTAGCAAATGCAACTGCGTTGTACTTGCCATCAGTCTTCTGAGCTAGTACGGCACCTATGCCAATAGAACTAGCATCAGTTGTCAGATAGAAGGGCTTAGAAAAATCTGGAAATTTCCAAATTGGAGCAGATGTTAGCTTTTCTTTTAGAGTTTGGAATGCTCTTTCTTGATGGAAGGTCCAAACAAAAGGAGCATCTTTCTTAAGCAACTCAGTTAGAGGAGCAGCTATGGAAGAAAAATTGGCAATGAAAGATCTATAAAAACCTGCTAAGCCCACAAAGGATCTTACGGCATCAGTTTTGGGTGTTGGAAAATTTAGTACTGCAGTTACTTTACTTTGGTCAGTCGTAACCCCTCTAGGAGTGACTACGTGACCAAGAAACTTAATTTCTGATCTGAAAAATTGACATTTAGACAGTTTGATCTTTAAATTGGCTTCTTCAAGCTTACCAAGTACTACATCAAGTCTTTTCAAGTGTGTATCCACGTCTTTAGACATGACGATTACGTCATCTAAGTACACCATAAGTGCATTACCTATGAGACCTCTAAAGATATTAGTCATGAGCCTTGAGAACGTGATAGGGGAGGATCATAATCCAAACGCCATACGGAGGAAGTGATAATGACCTGTAGGAGTGGAGAATGCAGTTAGCTCTTGGCTGTCCTCGTGAAGAGGGACTTGCCAAAACCCTTGTAACAAGTCCAGGGTTGAAAAGACTTTGTTATCTCCGATGTTACGTAAAAGATCACCCAGTACAGGAAGTGGGAAGTGATCTGGGATAGTTTTTGCATTTAACTTCCTAAAGTCAATCACTGGGCGCCAAGTACCATCCTTCTTAGGTACTAGGATCAAGGGCGCATTCCAAGGTGAATTGCTAGGTGCAATAACTCCATCATCAAGCATTTGATTGATCAATTCTTCTGCGACAGCAACTTGTGAATGAGGCATTCTGTACGCAGGTATATAGATAGGTCTAGTACCAGGTTCAAGTGGAATACGATGGGACAATAAGTTCGTTATACCCATCTTCTCACCTGGTAAGGCAATGGCTTTACGACGTTTGTTCAACAGAGCCAATAAACGCTTGACTTCATCTGGGAAGTCAGTGGGAGCTAAGTCTTTCTCCTCAACTGGTGAAACAGATTGATCCGGTGAAGTGGATGAGGTCTCCCCGGTAGAAATAGCACCGACCCACTGGTCAGGTGACAACTCATCCTCTACCTGAACAGGGTAAGGATAGTGAACAAGGTCAACAAGATTGGTATTTGCTCTGAGACGAACACTGTGACCAGAAGTGTTAGCTAGGAAGAAATGGTTCTTACTATCTCTTACAACATGTAAGGATGGTTCAACAAATAGACCTTTTACTTTGCAGGAATCACTGTCAACTAGGACGTTATCACCATCTGGAACACTAGGAACAACAACAGACACTCTAGTGAGGGCACTAGCTGCGACAGAAACGTCTTTCTGCAGACAGCATGTGACATCAACAAGAGATGGCATTACTAGTTGCAAGTAATTGTTTTCCAACAAGGCGTCCCCTGTGGAGAAACTACTACTTGAACTAGCAGACATTGCAGGGATAGGCTCAGCACTCAAGGTAGTCAGAGCGTCCTCGGACACTTGAGGTAACTGGACACTATCTTGCAAGTCTGAAGTTGCAGGAACAGAGACAGGAGTGACAGGATCATCAGTGCCTGACTGCTTGGGTACGCTACTGGAAAATGCACTGGCCTGTAAGGACTTAATTCGAATGTTGTACTCTGCGGCAGTATGGCAGATCTCGGATCCAAGCTGGTAACCCCAAAATGGTACGATCAAGTCATCAATTTGGGCATGCCATCGATAAGGGTCGAGCACAATGCTTAAGTCTTGCATGGAAGCAAATCCCAGTAGAAGGTCACCAGGGAAAGTAATCTGGTCGACAACAAGGAAGGAAGCAGTGAAGTCTCTACCTTGGATAGAAAAAGTTAGGGAAGTCCGACCGCGGACACGCAGGTGAGAACCAGCTACTCCACTAAGGGAGGACACATGAGTCGGTTCTACGAGAAGGACATGTCGTAACTGCTTATCCCTAAACAAACTAGACCTGATAATATTGACTTGCGCACCAGAGTCCATGAACAAATGAACAGGCGCATTATGAACAGATCCTTGCACTATAGGGCCTATGGTTGCATTGGAAGTTATGTGCAAACAAAAAGGTGGATTGTCATCAGCAAAGATTTGTTCCACTTCATCCCCAAAATCATCTACATCAGAGACATGTGAAGCAACATCATCAGCAGGATTGTCATTCTCGAGACTGCTTAAGGCTTCAAAGGAATTGTGAACGGGGATGGTGTACTCATTATCACCTACTGTCACCATGGGACGGTTTGACTGGGGCACTCGAATTCCCCCGAATTGGAAGAATGAGCCTGGTTCTGGTTATTTTGAGAACCACGATGTCTATTTCCTCTACGGGTTCTGCGGTTGGAACGGCCACGGAAAGACCTAGAGTACTGAAGGTTGTAGAGAGCATTGCACTCAGATGTGTCATGTCCATGTATTCTATGATAAGTACAGTAGGGAAGATCTGACTGGTACTCATCATCAGTACGACGCCTCTTAGGGTAACTATCAGGACAATTAATTGCAATATGGCCACGGAAACCACAGTTGTAACAAGTCCGCTGACTATGGTTACTGAATGTACTATGAATACTACGAGGTTTATAATGACTCTGTACACTGGTCCTTGGTGATCGCTGAGATGGTTGACGACCACGATTTGTCGCTGTGGCGCAAACAAGAGGTGGTGCAGACTGAGGCATAGGTGTGAAATTACTTTTGATACATGGGAAAGTACCCTGGGGGCACAAGGAACGTACATGATTTAGGGCTGTAAGGGGTTCCATCGTCACAGTTGGAGGATTAGCCTCATAAGCACACATGGAAGCAGGCGGCATTAGTTCTTTGATTGCTCCAAAAGCTGCTGTTTTAGCAAACGATGCTGTGGATGGTTTATCCTCGTCAGGGACAAAAGCTGAGGACTGGACAGCATTGATAAATGATGATAAAAGTTTGTCTAATCTAATAGCAAATGCACTCAACGATTCATTAGTCATGGGTGTAGCATTCACTAGTTCCCTAAGAACGACATATGGATCAGCTGTTTTTACTGGTATGAGGAAAGAACGAATCAGTTCCTCATATTGTGACCACTTAGTAAGATTCCTGAAGTCTCACATATCAAGGAGATCAACAACGTGAACAGCAGCAGGGGACCGATGAAGAGCTTCTTTCGCAAGGCTGATAAGACTTTCCCCAGAAGGAGGACCTTCAACTAGAGCATTAACACGAGAACGAATGGCAGTAAACCATGCTTCAAGACTATGTACATGGCCATTGAATAAAGGTAACGCATCAAGGGAATTACGAGTAAAACTATAGTGTCTCAGTGTCTGGGTCGGTCTGTCAGTCGATAAGGAACTGTGAGGACTGATGACAGGAGCAGCAGTAGCCTGAGATGTCTGAGTGTCGACATTCACTAAAGTATCACTTGACGGTATGTGAGACATAATGGCAAAGAAGTTGCACAAGAACAAATAAGGCAAAAATAATGAACAATAAAAATGATATAAAATGTTAAAATTCAAATAAAAGAGATGCAACTAATTCTGCAGAAGTAATAAAAAAAATATCTAAGATACACTGCAAGAGGAAGGACAACTCAATGTAAAGGACTGCTGGACAAGATAAAAAAAATACATTGAAATTTACAAGTAAAAATATTACTGGAGACTGAATTAAATGCAAAATGAGCTGTGTGTACTCTTGTTAATAAAGAAATTAACTAATAAAAATGTAAATCAATGTAAAAATTATAAAATAAAATCACGAAATTGTATGCAACGAGAGATAACTGGGAAATTTAAATATTTTCTAAGAATGCATAAACAAAATTAAAATATAATGCAAAGACAACATGAGGAAAAATAATAAAATGAAAAACAAGACTCAAACAGTAATGAACTGAGAATAATAATGCATAAAAATATCAATAAAAGAAAATAATTCACTGCAGAACAAGTGCAACAAAATAAGGTGTAGAAATAATCAATGCAGTAATAAAGTTACACTGGGAAAATGTAGGTTAAATAATAAAATAAAAATATGAAGAAAAACTGATTGAACACTTTAACTCTTAATTGTAAATTAGACAAAACAATTTACTCAGAGTAAAGAAAACACTTTACGTTAAAAAAGAAATTGAAATTACACTAAGAGTGAATTTGTTCAAAGAAATATGAAAAATATGAATAAAAATAAAACAAGAAAAAACTGGAAGTGTAACACTTACAAGTGGCGGGGCACACAACACTTACAAGTGGCGGGGCACACAACACTTATTCATTTTTTTTAGTATATTCTTACAACAAAATCTTGCTGTGACTGATACGACAAAAATTGCTGGCAAAAATAATGGTACACAAGTCTGCGAAAAGATCATGGAATGAGACACTGCTGGTGTACGAAAAAAAGACACACATAGAAATAAATGGATAATTTGGTAGATGACAAATACTGGAGAATACAATGCTGAAAGAATACAAAATAGAAAATGAATGAATTACTTCACACGGAGTGACTGACTGGTACACTACACAATAATACTTACTTCTGACAGAGAGTAGCATAAAAAAAAACACATAAAAAAAATATATGAGATGAGCGATAACACTGAAAAAATATTGCAAAAATAATGAGTCAAAGAAACACTGAGTCTACACTGAAAACACAAGGCTTAGAGTACACAAGAAATTCACTGTAAATGTCTCACACTTGCAAATGTCTTCAAATGCAAGAAATGTCTATAAACAGAAAATTATCACTGGAGTATGGAGTAGTAGACGGAGTGACTGGTGATGAGGGGAAGACGTCCTGTGCGGTGATGATGCCTCCTACACTCACACTGTCGTCGGAAGAAATGCGCTTTCTAGGTGAACTCACATAACTGGCTTTATCGTTGGCGCTCAGCTACAATCTCTTGACCAATTATGTGAGCCAAAACAGTACTAGGACCCGGTACAAGGGTGGAAAACCCCACAGGTAGATGAGGTGGGTGGTGGTGGTGATTGGGGTGGTGGGGGCAGCGGAACAAGCTGGCCCTGTGCGCTCTCACTGCCACGCACTTCTCACCACGCACAAGGTGGCTTAACTAAATCACAATGCCACAGGGGTGATGAAGACCACTCTTACCAGCATCCAAGCACAAGCGATATATGAGACAATACTTCAGAGGAACTTGTGTGGCTTACTTCTCTCTCTCTCAGCTGGGTTAGGAAGCTGGGTTGGCTGACTGGCTTAACCCACGAGAATGGCTGACTGGAAGACGTGTAACGATGCACACAGCATGAAGGAGCAGGTGGATGACAGGAGACAGGCTGGATGGTAGGCTGAGGCAGGCTGACTAGCTTTCACTTCCACAGTCTGGCTTGGCTGGCTTAATTGCAAAATCCGGGTCAACCCCTCAGAGATTGAAGCAATTAGCACACGAACTAAGCCAGGAAGCTTGAAAAACGGCTGCAACAGGCTTGCAGGCTGGAGTACACAGGGTGGTGGCTGAGACGGTTCACCTCTGACCTGCCGGCAACCCACAAACAATCTTCTAACGTCTGAAATACCCTTAAATCCACGCCCACACCGGTGCCACCATTTGTCATGTGGGTTTTCGATACGTGGATGGGTAAAAACACTCACGTAGGCTGGTAGTACGTATAATATATATCGGGAAGTATGGGAAGCGCCACCAGCCGACCTGTCTCTCTCTCTCTGCCTAACTACGACTGACCCATAGTGCCTACAGGTGAGGGTGTTTGAAATCCTGCTATGGTCAGCAGCAATATGAATACAGTCAATGATTCACACAGACGGTTGGTAGTGAGTCATCTACTGGTACACTGGTTACTGGTAACTGGTTACTCGGAACTGGTACTACTACTAAGACCTGCTCCCCCAAATCCACCATTCTCCCCAAACCACAGTTTTAGAAAAGTTGAAGGTTTGGTACACATACGCAGATGGAATAAATGTGAGGAGTGGCATGAAATAATCAAGGACATCATAGCGGTCACAGAAACAAAACTCACTGGAACAATAACAGATGCAATCTTCCCACCTGGATATCAGATCCTGAGAAAAGATAGAAGAAGCAGAGGGGAAGGAGGGCTTGCACTGCTCATTAAAAAATAATGGAAATTTCAGGAAATTGAAGGAATGGACAATATTGGAGAAAGGGATTACATAGTAGGTACAATTCAGTCTGGGGGACATAAGGTAGTCAATGTAGTGATGTATAACCCACCACAGAACTGCAGGAGGCCAAGAGAGAAATATGAAGAGAGCAACAGAAAAATGGCAGACACACTAGCTGAGGTGGCCAGAAGAGCTCACTCAAGTAGAACAAAGTTACTGGTTATGGGCGATTTCAACCACAGGGAGATTGATTGGGAAAACCTGGAGCCACACGGGGGTCTTGAAACATGGAGAGCCAAGATGATGGATGTGGTACTGGAAAGCCTCATGCACCAACATGTTAAACACACTACCAGAGAGAGAGGGAAGGATGAACCAGCAAGACTGGACCTTGTGTTCACCCTGAGTAGCTCAGACATTGAGGACATCACATATGAAAGGCCCCTTGGAGCTAGTGAAAGGTTTGTTTTCAAGGGCAACAGAAAAAATGGGAAGACCAGAATGAGTCCTTGGTTTACCTGAAAGTGTAGGGTGGCAAAAACTAAGTGCATTAGAGAATGGAAAAAGCACAGAAGGCGAAGGACCCAGGAAAATAAAGATTAGTCGAAGAGACAGAAGCGAGTATGCACAGATAAGGAGGGAGGCCCAGCGACAGTACGAAAACAACATAGCATCGAAAGTCAAGTCTGACCCAAAACTGTTTTATAGCCACATCAGGAGGAAGACAATAGTCAAGGACCAGGTAATCAGGCTGAGGAAAGAAGGTGGGGAGCTCACAAGAAATGACCAAGAGGTGTGTGAGGAGCTCAACATGAGATTTAAGGAAGTATTTACAGTGGAGACAGAAAGGACACTAGAAAGACAAAACATAGAGGTATACCAACAAGGGATATACCAACAAGTGTTGGATGAAATACACACAACCGAGGAGGAGGTGAAGCTGCTAAGTGACCTTGATACCTCAAAGTCGGTGGGACCAGACATCTTTCCATGAGTCCTTAGAGAGGGAGCAGAGATGCTGTGTGTGCCACTAACCACAATTTTCAATACATCCCTTGAAACTGGGCAACTACCTGAGGTATGGAAGACGGCAAATGTAGTCCCCATCTTTAAGAAAGGAGACAGAAACGAGGCACTAAACTATAGACCAGTGTCAATGACGTGTATGCAAAGTTATGGAGAAGATTATCAGGAGGAGAGTGGTGGAGCACCTGGAATGGAACAAGATTTTAAACTACAACCAGCACGGATTCATGGAAGGCAAATTCTGTGTTGCAAACCTACTGGAGTTTTATGACAAGGTAACAGAAGTAAGACACGAGAGAGAGGGGTGGGTTGATTGCATTTTCTTGGACTGCAAGAAGGGCTTCGACACAGTTCCTCACAAGAGATTAATGCAGAAGCTAGAGGATCAGGCACGTATAACAGGAAGGGCACTGCAATGGATCAGAGAATACCTTTCAGGTTGGCAACAGCGAGTCATGGTACGTGATGAGGTATCACAGTGGGCGCCTGTGACGAGCGGGGTCCCACAGGGGCCAGTCCTAGGACCAGTGCTATTTTTGGTATATGTGAATGACATGACGGAAGGGATGGACTCAGAAGTGTCCCTGTTTGCAGATGGTTTGAAGATACTAAGGAGAATTAAATCAGATGAGGATCAGACAGGACTACAAAGAGACCTAGAGAGGCTGGACGCGTGGTCCAGCAAGTGGCTTCTCGAGTTTAACCCTGCCAAATGCAAAGTCATGAAGATCGGGGATGGGCAAAGAAGACCGCAAACAGAGTAAAAGGTGGCCAAAGACTGCAAACCTCACTCAAGGAGAAAGTTCTTGAGGTGAGTATAATACCGAGCACGTCTCCGGAAGCACACATTAACTAGAAAACTGCTGCAGCATATGGGCTCCTGGTAAACTTGAGAATAGCATTCCGATACCTCAGTAAGGAATCGTTCAAGACTGTACACCGTGTACGTCAGGCCCATACTGGAGTATGCAGCACCAGTTTGGAACCCACACCTAGTCAAGCACATAAAGAAATTAGAGAAAGTACAGAGGTTTGCAACAAGGCTCGTTACAGAGCTAAGGGGAATGTCCTACGAAGAAAGGTTAAGAGAAATCGGCCTGACGACGCTGGAGGACCGGAGGGTTAGGGGGGACATAATAACGACATACAAAATACTGCGAGGAATAGATAAGGTGGACAGAGACAGAATGTTCCAGAGATGGGACACAGCAGCAAGGGGATACAGTTGGAAATTGAAGACTCAGATGAGTCACAGGGATGTTAGGAAGTATTTCTTCAGCCACAGAGTAGTCAGGAAGTGGAATAGTTTGGGAAGCGATGTAGTGGAGGCAGGATCCAAACATAGCTTTAAGCAGAGGTATGATAAAGCTCAAGGTTCAGGGAGGGTGACCTAGTAGCGACCAGTGAAGAGGCGGGGCCAGGAGCATGGACTCGACCCCTGCAACCTCAACTAGGTGAGTACAACTATGTGAGTATACACACACACACACACACACACACACACACACACACACACACTCGACCCCTGCAACCACACATAGGTGAGTACATATACACATGCACAGGTATTATCATCTAATTGTCATTACTATTTTTTCAATTATTTTCGTCAATTTTTTAACTGGGCTTGAAGTTCAGTTCGCTCAGGCGATGCACAAGAATGATTGCTGAACATCTGAAAAATGCTACGAGATGAAAATTAATGCCCGTATTTGTATTCTCTTATTATGAGTATTAGATAAGACTCAGGGAGACGTTGAAATCTGTGAACACCAAACACATCTGTTCTTCACAGAGGATCTTAACTTACCAAGCTTGGCCTCGCCATGGACCACTGTCCATATATGATGTAGGAAAACAAGTGTTTAATTACAGATGATGACACAGAAATTAGTTAATAAATCTTCCCAGAAAGGATCGAAACGTCGTCCAGGCAGAATATACAAATTTGACTCGTAGGTTTCACAGTTTCGGTCTTAGTTCAGACGTTTGCATGTTTTTATCCATATATTACAGCATATTCTTTGCAGTTTTGGTGTTACTGTGTATAACAGTATATTGTTTGTGTCTCTAGTATTACTGTGTGTAAGATGTGGTCATGTGTACCTCTGATGATACAGTGTATCACATGATCTTCGTATCTCTGGTGTTTCTATGTATTATAGTGTTATTTGTGTATCAGATATTATTATGTTGAGTGTTCTTTATGAGTCTGGTGTTACTGGTGTTACTGGTCCATGACCAGGCCAGACCTTTGTAATTCTTCTAGAGTTTTAACTCCTGTTCTAGTACAGTCTTAACAATGACTACGGCACTTTCCCATCGTCTCTGTCAAATGCGCTTACTAAATATGTAAATCCAACCAAGTTTCCTATTTTTAGATGTACCTGGAGGGTGTTTTGGGGGTCATTGCCCTCGCGGTCTTGTCCAAATAACCTGTATTTTGGAGATGAAGTTTTTTCACGACGTTTCGGCTTGTCCTAAGCCATTTTCGTGTCTAGATATTTGTCCTTAACGCAATCACAATTTTTTAGTCTTGGGTACACATTCCTGCGCCAGATGAAGAAATTGACACACAAAAGCTTCTATGCGAGTCTTGTTCGTGTTTAGTTTATCTTGTGAATGATACTGCGACGCTGTTTCTTGCACATAACGTATGTTATAGTGACAGCTTGACTACCACCGGTAAGGTGGTAGAAATGTGGCTCTAACACTGGTAATTTGGCTGAAACGTTCTCCCTGCTCTCGTTGAAGTGATTGAAACTTTGGCTGTCATTGGTACGGTGATTGAGAAGCTGGTTGTACCATTGGTACGGTGATACACATTGTCTCTACCATTGGTAAGGTGATAGAAACAGTTCTACTATGGGTAAGAGGATTGAAGCGTTGGCTTAAGGTGGTCAAAATGTAGCCTCTTCCATCGGCAAGTGAGAGAAACGTTCTCTCGTCCACTGACAAGTTGGTATACAGTTAACATTACACTGATTACACAGATATAAGTTAACTAAGGATGTTGAGACAATGGTACAGTGGTATGTTGCACTACACATGTCACTTGTTCCGAGTCTCGCTGGAGGGCACCATTGAAAGTACCATATAGTTGACCTTCATTTTGCTATACTAGGCTAAATATACTAAATTTAATATATAGTTATAACTACGATTTATGAGTCTCCCCTTTCCCCCTCAAATTGTAAAAAAAAAAATGTAGCTCTTCGTAAAACCATTTGCAGATTATTCCGAGAAAACAAACTTACTTCTTTACTTACATACTTACTTACTTACTCTACGTTGTTAAATTCTAGAAGAAATCACCTTTAAACACGCAAACTTTGGTTCAGACCTTGGCACGTTAAATTTTACTCAAGGCAAGTTGTACATAATTCACTTACAGTGTTACTTTAAAACTGCAAGTTGAACTGCTGCTGCAGTAGTTTGAGTAAATCATTTTTTTCTCTCTCTCTTCTTATCGAGCTCTGTGACTGAGGTAATTCCATAAAAAATAATGTTTATGAAATTCAACCCCAGTAAATGCAAGTCGTTGAAAATGGGAGACGGAAACTAAGTATACACTGAGTGAAGAGCGGCTGCAGGTGTGAGCCTAGTGTCAGGCAAAATAACGTCTGCAGCTAATGCACGAGTGGTAGATCACAGACTCGCTTTCAAAGAACTAAATAGAAATTCACGACCCCAGTTTACAGCATGCGTCAGCACCACAATGTACAGCATGCGTCAGCACCACAATGTACAGCATGCGTCAGTACCACAGTGTACAGCATGCGTCAGCACCACAATGTACAGCATGCGTCAGCACCACAATGTACAGCATGCGTCAGTACCACAGTGTACAGCATGCGTCAGCACCACAATGTACAGCATGCGTCAGCACCACAATGTACAGCATGCGTCAGTACCACAGTGTACAGCATGCGTCAGCACCACAATGTACAGCATGCGTCAGTACCACAATGTACAGCATGCGTCAGTACCACAGTGTACAGCATGCGTCAGCGCCACAGTTTACAGCATACGTCAGCACCACAGTGTACAGCATGCGTCAGCACCACAATGTACAGCATGCGTCAGTACCACAATGTACAGCATGCGTCAGTACCACAGTGTACAGCATGCGTCAGCACCACAATGTACAGCATGCGTCAGTACCACAGTGTACAGCATGCGTCAGTACCACAGTGTACAGCATGCGTCAGCACCACAGTTTACAGCATGCGTCAGCACCACAGTATACAGCATGCGTCAGCACCACAGTGTACAGCATGCGTCAGCACCACAGTGTACAGCATGCGTCAGCACCACAGTGTACAGCATGCGTCAACACCACAGTGTACAGCATACGTCAGCACCACATCTGATAAAGTATGTTAAGAAACAGGAGAAAGTGCAGCGGTTTCCAACAAAATTAATCCCATTGCTGCGGGTACTACGCTATGAGGAGAAGCTAGAGTACCTGTGGCGGGGACTACGCTATGAGGAGAAGCTAGAGTACCTATGGCGGGGACTACGCTATGAGGAGAAGCTAGAGTACCTGTGGCGGGGACTACGCTATGAGGAGAAGCTAGAGTACCTGTGGCGGGGACTACGCTATGAGGAGAAGCTAGAGTACCTATGGCGGGGACTACGCTATGAGGAGAAGCTAGAGTACCTATGGCGGGGACTACGCTATGAGGAGAAGCTAGAGTACCTATGGCGGGGACTACGCTATGAGGAGAAGCTAGAGTACCTATGGCGGGGACTACGCTATGAGGAGAAGCTAGAGTACCTGTGGCTGACGACTTCAGAGAATGAGAGAACCAGAGAAGGTATGATATAAAAAAAAATGTCAGAGGAGCTGATAAGGTAGACAGGACGACAGTGTTCGAGAAGCGAGGCACATTTAGTAGTTAGAAACACAGATGTGTCATATCAGGAAGTATTTATTCAGCCTCAAGATGGTCGGGAAGTGCAGTGACCTGCACAAAGTAGTAAAGACAGACTCCATGCATAGTTTCGAAAATGTGTCACACGAGGCTACGAGGGAGTAAACCCAAAGGTGATTACAAATAGGGGACTACTCCTATTTGTGTATGTATGAGTGTGCGTGCACGCACGCACAGATGCACACGCGCGCGCACACACAAAAATACACACACACAGACACACACACACACACACACACACACACACACACACACACACACACACACACACACACACACACACACACACACAGACACACACACACACAGACACACACACACAGATACACACACACACACACACACACACACACACACACACACACACACACACACACACACACACACACACAGACACACACACACACACACACACACACACACAGACACACACACACACACACACACACACACACACACACACACACACACACACACACACAGACACACACACACACAGACACACACACACACAGACACACACACACACACACACAGACACACACACACACACACACACACACACACACACACACACACACACACACACACACACACACACACACAGACACACACACAGACACACACACAGACACACACACACAGACACACACAGACACACAGACACACAGACACACACACACACACACACAGACACAGACACACACACACACACACACACACACACACACACACACACACACACACACACACACACACACACACACACACACACACACACAAAGATACCTGGACAGTGGAAATAAATAGTATAAAATACCGACACATTGGAAATACAAACACTTAAGCAGTATAATGTGATTCTTTATTGACAACGTTTCGCGAAACGTTGTCAATAAAGAATCACATTATAGTGCTTAAGTGTTTGTATTTCCAGACCTGGACAGGCAGGACACGTGGTCCAGCAAGTGGCTTCTCGAATTCAACCCCGCCAAATGCAGTCATGAAGATTGGGGAAGGGCAAAGAAGACCGCAGACAGAGTATAGGCTAGGTGGACAAAGACTGCAAACCATAACACCGAGCATGTCTCCGGAGGCACACATCAACCAGATAACTGCTGCAGCATATGGGCGCCTGGCAAACCTGAGAACAGCTTTCCGATACCTTAGTAAGGAATCGTTCAAGACACTACACAGTGTACGTCAGGCCCATACTGGAGTGTGCAGCACCAGTTTGAAACCCACACCTGGTCAAGTACGTCAAGAAATTAGAGAAAGTACAAAGGTTTGCAACAAGGCTAGTTCCGGAGCTCAGGGGAATGTCCTACGAAGAAAGGTTGAGGGAAATCGGACTGAAAACACTGGAGGACAGAAGGGTCAGGGGAGACATGATAACGACATACAAAATACTGCTTGGAAACGATAAGGTGGACAGAGACAGGATATTCCAGAGAGGGGACACAGAAACAAGGGGTCAAAATTTGAAGTTAAAGACTCAGATGAGCCAAAGGGATGTTAGGAAGTATTTCTTCAGTCAGTCGTCAGGAAGTGGAATAGCCTATCAAATGATGTAGTGGAGGCAGGAACCATACATAGCTTTAAGACGAGGTATGACAAAGCTCAGGAAGCAGAGAGTGGACCTAGTAGCGATCAGTGAAAAGGCGGGGCCAGGAGCTGAGTCTCGACCCCTGCAACCACAATTAGGTGAGTACACACACATTAACACACTCGACAAGTGCCTAGGACAAATTGGTAACTAGCTCACATATTTACTAAACTGCAGTCAGCCGGGATTAGATCCTGCTACACATTCTCCCGTCTCAAGAGACAGAGGAACGTTCACTTAACCACTTAACCAGCGATCCTTCAAAGATTAAGCACCCAGCAGAGCTAGGTGTTGTTCGTGATCCGAGGACACTCGTGATAGTGGTAATCTCAAGGCTAATTTCAACCACCCCCCGTTTGAATACCAGCCTCCTCGGATCATGAACAACACCTAGCTCTGCTGGGTGCATGATCATTGAAGGATCGCTGGTTAAGAGGTTAAGGCGATGTGAACGTTGTTCTGTCTCTTGAGGCGGGAGAATGTGTCGCAGGATCTAATCCCGGCTGGATGCAGTTTGGTAAATGGTTCAATACCACTTGTTTTGTGGTTTTATATATATATATATATATATATATATATATATATATATATATATATATATATATATATATATATATATATATATCGAGAGAGAGAGAGAGAGAATGTATTGAATATATATACATATTCAAGGCACTTGTCAATAGAAAATTAGTTTGTAGTTTGTGGTGTGTATAAATGAACGTACACGTACTTACATGTTTGCGTATGAATATGTATACAAGTGCGTGTTTGTGCGTAAAAGATCTGTGGACTGGTATATGCTGAACCGAACATAATTTACACTACTGCTCTCTTACTGGAGTGTGTGTGTGTATGTATGTGTGTGTGTGTGTGTGTGTGTGTGTGTGTATATATATATGTGTGTGTGTGTGTGTGTTTTTATGTACATATGCATACACATACTCAGCATATCTCCTTTTGTCTGTTTCTAATTGTTTCTAGGGCACTCGCCTCGACCCTCAAGACACTGATATAGCTCTTGACCCAGCTGTTCCATACACTCAGAACACAGGTGCATCTGTAGCAGGGCGTCAGTTAATCAATTTGTTTTCCATGGTCTCGTCTGTCATTTATTTATTTATTTATTTATTTATTTATTTAGTAATTTAAGCATACATACAGAGGTACAAAAAATACAGGTAAGAGCAGCATGCCAAAGCCACTTATATGCATATCATTACGGGCTGGCTTAAAATTAACTTAAGATTAACTAAGCAATGATGAAATCAATGATAAGACATTATTGTAAACAGATAACTATAAAGCACAAATGAGTATTACAAAGACAGGTCATATGGTTGCTTGCATTGCTGTACATTCAGTAGAATGGAGTATTCTGTTAGGTAGTGTATTTAAAAAAATAACAAAGTTAGATTGGGTCCTAGGTTTAACATTTATGTGATATAATTGTGAGTAACATTTTGGATATACAATTTATAAGGTTCAGTTATTCAGTATTTATTTGGTTTTTAGTGAGTAAGTGAACTTTGAGAAGAGACTTGAATTTATAAACAGGTAGTGTTTCTTTTATATTTACAGGTAATGAATTCCAGATTTTAGGGCCTTTTATGTGCATTGAGTTTTTGCATAGCGTGAGATGGACACGAGGAACATCAAAGAGTGATCTGTGCCTTGTGTTATGGTCATGTGTTCTGTTGAGGTTGGCAAGGAGATGTTTGAGGGGAGGGTTAATATCAGAGTTAAGTGTTCTATGTATGTAATAGGTGCAATAATAAGTATGGATGTTTTGTATGGTGAGTAGGTTGAGTGTTTTGAATATTGGTGGAGTGTGTTTCCTGTAGTGAGAATTTATCATTCTAACATCAGAAGGGAAGTATGCCAGATACGAGATGATCAGTGGTATCACCAAGCGATGTCTCGCCACAGCCCGCTGCCCAGCAAAACGGAAACCTCGGGTACTCTAGCCTGATGGCAGCCAAGAGTGCCCGGATGAAGCCATCATGTTAAACTGAAAATATGGCAAACCAGTTGCCATTCTGGTATCTTCATTGGACGACACCTACCTACCATGCTCTGAAGATGAAGGGAGTGGTGCCGCCAGTTTTATGTTCAGGGAGAACCATGCTATAACACATGCCCCGGAGCATGAGGCAAGTGTCACAGCATGGTACCAGAGACAACCCAGTTTGGTGCAGCCCAGGCTGCGTCCCATACCAGTACGGGACAGGATGAGTGGCACTGTACAGTGCTGCTGTCATTATGGTGGCACGTCCACTCACAGGACGAGAACCCTTGTCCAGTAAACTAACCCCTCTGGTTTAAACCTTAATCACCTTGTGTATATCAACACGGGTGTCATCAATGGCGCAGGCTTTGTACCTCACTAGAGGAACCTGCCGCGTGTGAGCGGCACTGTGAGTTAATTAGAGCCTCCACGGTGTTCCTCTGTGTTGAACACCACCCTCGTGGTCATTACCCAGGTATGAACACAACTAAATAGCCACATGCGCCTGTCACGCCAGCCATTCATTTCCCAGTGGGTGTGCAATTACCATGAATTACTAAATGCTATTTGCGCATATCAGCTGTAGGGAGCAGGAGCAGCGGTCTCCAAGTTCCAAGACACCCTGCAAGAAGATTTTTTTTTCTGATTACTAATCCTGAAGCTCTACTAACTTATGATAGTCATAGTCAGGCAGTGAAAGATTACTAAGGATAACTATCACATTCAAGCATTACAATGTATTATCCCTGCGTAATACACTGCAGTCAACTATCTCAGACACGTTTATCGCTAGATGAACAGAGGCAACAGGTGTAACAGGAGTAACAGGATGAACAGATGTAACAGGTGAACAGGTGTGACAACTGCGACAAAGGTAACTGTCGTAACATGGGAAACAGCTGTAAGAAGGGTAAGAGGTTTAACAAGTGCAAGTAGACCTGCCTATACGTCTCTGTCCGTCTGGAACTCGAACTTGGATCCTGTCTTTAGTGATCCCAAGGTTTTACTACTGTGGAAAAGAAAATCTTATTTTGGGAATCGATGCATCATTTGCAGATTATACCGACAGTGTTATAAATTATACAAAGGTCTCCATAAAGGTCTGCATAAGAGGGACTACTTATCCTGGTAAAACCGAATTAAGTCAGTGTAACTTATATACGTAAGATAAGTCATGATACACGACTGCCAATGAAAAAAGAGAATGGACGGGGACTCGACCCATGATCCAGCCAGCAGCAGCCAAAAGCTGTACCACTGAGCTAAACTTACAAGAGAAAGATTTTACAAACATCACTTCTGTGACATGTTTGTATCAGCGGCACCAACTGCCACCTCAAACAAACAAAACAAAACAAAAAATTTTGCAGTAATCCAAAATGTAGTTGACATGCACTAGCCACTAGCATGCAGTGCATTTTGGGCTCTCTTCCAACAGTCCCAGAAGGTTTCGTGAGATACCACGGACGAAGATTACAGTTCGAGCCCTCGTCCATTCTTCGGGGTTACTTAATAAGGTCCTTCAAGACGCATCTGTTGTATTTCTGAGGACGAATTGTTGAAGAGGTTAAAGACTCTGATGTACAAGTCAACTTCCTGGTCATGGTGAGAATTGTGTGCAGTGGTATAATGAAACACATGGTACGTGGTTAGTGTGGTTTCTGAGGCATGGTTGGTGGGGTTGCTGAGGCGTAGTTGGTGTGGTTGTAGCGTGGGGGTTCTAGGAGATAAAGGTGGTGTAGTAATACACTTGGGTATGGCTGGTAACACTTGTATTTGCAGTGGTGAGGGGAAGGCCCAGCCTACCTATTCTTGCCTGGCGTGGTTGGTGTGATTGTTGAGGCGTGGTTGGTGTGGTTCATGAGACATGGTTGGAGTGGTTGCTGAGGCATACTTGATTTGGTTTCCGAGGCGTGGTTGGTGTGGTTGCTGAGGCATGGTTGGTGTGATTGCTGAGGTGTGGTTGGTGTGGTTGCTGAGGCTTGGTTGGTGTGGTTGCTGAGGGGTGGGTGGTGTGGTTGCTGAGGCGTAGTTGGTGTGATTGCTGAGGCATGGTTCGTGTGGTTGAGGCATAGTTGATTTGGTTTCTGAGGCGTGGTTGATGTGGTTCATGAGACATGGAGTGGTTGCTGAGGCATACTTGATTTGGTTGCTGAGGCGTGGTTGGTGTGGTTGCTGAGGCGTGGTTGGTATGGTTGCTGATGCGTAGTTGGTGTGATCGCTGAAGCATGGTTGGTGTGGTTGCTGAGGCGTAGTTGATTTGGTTTCCGAGGCGTGGTTGGTGTGGTTGCTGAGACGTGGTTGTTTGATTCATGAGACATGGAGTGGTTGCTGAGGCATACTTGATTTGGTTTTCTGAGGCGTGGTTGGTGTGATTGCTGTGGTATGATTGGTGTGGTTACTGAGGCGTGGTTGGTGTGGTACACAATTTGCACCAGGAGCCACAGATCGGTAATGAATTTATAAATATAGGAGTGGTTGTGGAGTGTAACAACCATGCCACACTGATGTGATGGAGTGTAACAACCATGCTACACTGATGTGATGGAGTGTAACAACCATGCTGCACTGATGTGATGGAGTGTAACAACCATGCTACACTGATGTGATGGAGTGTAACAACCACACTACACTGATGTGATGGAGTGTAACAACCATGCTACACTGATGTGATGGAGTGTAACAACCATGCTACACTGATGTGATGGAGTGTAACAACCACACTACACTGATGTGATGGAGTGTAACAACCATGCTACACTGATGTGATGGAGTGTAACAACCATGCTGCACTGATGTGATGGAGTGTAACAACCATGCTGCACTGATGTGATGGAGTGTAACAACCATGCTACACTGATGTGATGGAGTGTAACAACCATGCTACACTGATGTGATGGAGTGTAACAACCATGCTACACTGATGTGATGGAGTGTAACAACCATGCTACACTGATGTGATGGAGTGTAACAACCATGCTGCACTGATGTGATGGAGTGTAACAACCATGCTGCACTGATGTGATGGAGTGTAACAACCATGCTACACTGATGTGATGGAGTGTAACAACCATGCTACACTGATGTGATGGAGTGTAACAACCATGCTACACTGATGTGATGGAGTGTAACAACCATGCTACACTGATGTGATGGAGTGTAACAACCATGCTACACTGATGTGATCGAGTATAGCAACCATGGTATACTGATGTGGAGTGTAACAGCCATTGTATACTGATGTGATGGAGTGTAACAACCACGCTACACTGATGTGGTAGAGTGTAACAACCATGGTACACTGATGTGATGGTGTGTAACAACCATGCTACACTGATGTGATGGATTGTAACAACCATGGTATACTGATGTGATGGAGTGTAACAACCATGCTACACTGATGTGGTGGAGTGTAACAACCATGCTACACTGATGTGATGGTGTGTAACAACCATGGAACACTGATGTGGTGGAGTGTAACAACCATGCTACACTGATAACATGCTACACAACAGTTAGAGCCACATGTCTATGGTGCATCCAACAAAATAAGCAGACTCTTGGATGTCACTACTGCCCGGCTCCGGCTGGGTTACAAGTATCTTTGGCAGGTTAAATCACCACCACCAGATGTAGACCAAACGAAATGTAAACTTTGCCAGATGGACTATTGTCACACCCTGCGTCATTATGTACTGGAGTGTGATCAGATTAATGAATTTAGAAACAACTCACTCAGAAATGTTCAAGAAATGGCAAAGTATTTTATCCACAGTGGTATATTACAGACCATTCTGGAGAAATACCCTGACTTTGCTCACTCTAAATAAAGCATTACCACATGTTAGTTACCTTTTTTACTAGGCACATGTCGATTAGACACTAGGCCCGTTGTATGTGTGTGTGTATGTGTGTGACCCAATTAATATTTGCACTAATAACTCATTACAGTTGTGACCGGGTGTGGATGTGTGAATTGCTCATTACTTTGTAATTTGTTCATGATTGTAACCATATATAGACGTGTAGATGATTCATTACCTTTGTAACTTGGTCATGATCATGACCAGATCTACCTGGAGTTCATTACCTTTCTAACTTGTTCAGCTATCAAAACTTTGGGACCCAGTCCCTGGACCCATTATGTACCTCTGTAAACCTCTGACTACCATCCACAGGATGGGTATGGGGTGCTTAATACTAATAATAAACTAACAACAATGGGTGCTGTTGGTTGGTGTTGCTAGCTTATTTGTAACGGGGAAAGTCAACTGACAGGATTTGGTGCCATAACAAATGATCCTAAAGGGTTTAGCGCTTAGTTATAATTCTCTCATAACAAGACACTATGGTTGCAACACACCGTGTCTAAGCACACATAACAGTGGATTAGCACATGGCTCTATGGCTGAGAGCCAGAATCTCTGCCTTATAGAGGCTACTAGAGTCACTGGTCTGAATTTTCCTTAGTGATTTACTCCTTATAGAGTGGTATGGCCAGATTTTAGGCCTAGAGTCGGCCGTGTACCATGTGTTAGAGGCCCACCTCTCCTGAGGCAAAGCGCCAGCTTTAAAATAGGCTTACGGAAGGGTAAAATTACGAGTTTTAATGATTCATATACTTACCTGGGCTGGCTTACCCTGGCAGGTGTGTGTGTGTGTGTGTGCAGGTTACGTCGGTCTGCTGGATTAACTACCGGGATTTATGACTAGGAGAATGAGGATAATTGTTCCACCACCTCACTGCTAGTCCCGTGATTCCCGGGATGTACACGGCTGTAACAATCTCACTGCAAGTACCGTGATCTCTCTCTCTCTCTCTCTCTCTCTCTCTCTCTCTCTCTCTCTCTCTCTCTCTCTCTCTCACTCACTCACTCACTCACTCACTCACTCACTCACTCACTCACTCTCACACACACACACACACACACACACACACACACACACACACACACACACACACACACACACACACACACACACACACACACACACACACACACGACAGTTTCCCAGTCTCCAAAGCAAGCGTAGACTACGACATATCAATCAACAAAACAACTGCAATCACTTGTGCAAAAAAAGTCGTTCAATAAACATATAAACATAGGCGATTTACGGTGTAAACACACCTCTGAAACATACAGGACAGCATCTAGAGGTTTAAAGAAATATAACCCCACATATCGTCAACATTTTTATGGCTTTCTGTGAAGACGGAAAAAACATGCGAAAGATCCGTAAACTATTTTCATATATGATAAATATCATTATGCATTTTTAAATGTTTATCATAAGATTTAAAAAAGTTACAGTATTTGCACTCTGGCAGATAATGTGTCTACAATATTCCTTTTACAGTCTGGGAAATAATGTTTATAGTATTTCAAATTCATTATTTTTTTTTCATATCCAGAGAACCAGTGTTATGATATTTCCAGTTGAAAATTTCCACTAGTTGTCAAGGGCTCATCTTCTAAGTTCACATATGAAATTATATGCTAGGAGGTATGCTAGCCTTTCTGTAAGTTTATGCTGGAGCATATTCCAGGTAGCTGGAGTTCATGCTGGAGTATATTCCAGGCAGCTGGAATTTATGCTGGAGCATATTCCATGCAACTATAGTTTAGGCTGGAACATATTCCAGGCATCTGGAGAATATGAAGGTACAGGAGGAAAATTAAAGACAACTGACACTTTGGTTTATAACTGGAAATAAGTAATGTCATGCAGGAAGGTATGAACACTCAATACTTGTCACGCACCAAAGTATGAACACTCGAGACTAATCATGCACGAAGGTATGATCACTCAAGACTTGTCACGCACGAATAATAAATAAAACTAGGCATGCACGATGAACTATGAGCCTGACATTGTGTGTGTGTGTGTGTGTGTGTGTACTCAACTAATTGTGTTGCAGGGGCCGAGACTCAGCTCCTGGCCCCGCCTCTTCACTGAGTACTACTAGGTCCTCTCTCTCCCTGCTCCATGAACTTTATAATACCTCGTCTTAAAGCTATGCATGATTCCTTCCTCCACTACCTCACTTGCTAGACTATTCCACTTCCTGACTACTCTCTGACTGAAGAAATACTTCCTAACATCCCTTTGACTCACATGAGTCTTCAACTTCCAAGTGTGACCCCTGGTTTCTGTGTCCCATCTCTGGAACATCCTGTCTCTGTCCAGCTTGTCTATTCCACGTATTCCCTCCTGTCCTGCAGTGTCGTTAGGGCGATTTCCCTTAACCTTTCTTCGTAGGACATTCCCCTTAGCTCTGGAACTAACCTAGTCGCAAACCTTTGCACTTTCTCTAATTTCTTGACGTGTTTGATCAAGTGTGGGTTCCAAACTGGTGCTGCATACTGCAGTATGGGCCTGACGTACACGGTGTACAGTGTTTTGAAAGATTCCTTACTAAGGTATCGGAACACTATTCCCAGGTTTGCCAGGCGCCCATATGCTGCAGCAGTTATCTGGTTGATGCGTGCTTCCGGAGACGTGCTCGGTGTTATACTCACCCCAATCTCTTTCTACTTGAGTAGGGTTTGCAGTCTTTGGCCACCTAGCCTATACTCTGTCTGCGGTCTTCTTTGCCCTTCCCCGATCTTCATGACTTTGCATTTGGCGGGGTTAAATTCGAGAAGCCAGTTGCTGGACCAGGTGTCCAGCCTGTCCAGGTCTCTTTGAAATCCTGCCTGATCCTCATCTGATTTAAATCTCCTCATTAACTTTACATAATCTGTAAACAAGGACGCTTCTGAGTCTATCCCCTCCATCATGTCATTCACATATACCAAAAAAAACAGCACTGGTCCTCGGGCTCACCCATGCGGGACCCCGCTCGTCACAGGTGCCCACTGTGATACCTCATCACGTACCATCACTCGTTGCTGCCTCCCTGTCAGGTATTCTCTGATCCATTGCAGTGCCCTTCCTGTTGTTATACATGCCTGATCCTCTAGCTTCTGCACTAATCTCTCGTGAAGAACTATGTCGAAGGCCTTTTTGCAGTCCAAAAATATGTATGTGTCTACTCACGTCATTGTACTCACCTAATTGTGGTTGCAGGGGTCGATACGCAGCTCCTGGCCCCGCCTCTTCACTGATCTGTGTGTGTGTGTGTGTGTGTGTGTGTGTGTGTGTGTGTGTGTGTGTGTGTGTGTGCATGTGTGTGTACTCACCTCACCTAGTTGTGGTTGCATGGGTCGAGTCATAGCTCCTGGCCGCGCCTCTTCACTGGTCGCTACTGGGTCACTCTCCCTGCACCATGAGTTTTATCATACCTCTGCTTAAAGCTATGAATAGATCCTGCCTCCACTACATCACTTCCCAAAATATTCCACTTCCTGACTACTCTGTGAAGAAATACTTCCTAACATCCCTGTGATTCATCTGTGTCTTCAACTTCCAAATGTGTCCCCTTGTTGCTGTGTCCCATCTCTGGAACATTCTGTCTCTGTCCACCTTGTCCACCTTGTCAATTCCTCTCAGTATTTTATATGTCGCTATCATGTCCCCCATATCTCTCCTGTCCTCCAGTGTCGTCAAGTCGATTTCCCTTAGCCTCTCCTCGGAGGACATACCCTTAGCTCTGGGACTAGTCTTGTTTTTAACCTTTGCACTTTCTCTAGTTTCTTTACGTGTTTGGCTAGGTGTGGATTCCAAACTGGTGCCGCATACTCTAATATGGGCCTAACGTACACAGTGTACAGGGTCCTGAACGATTCCTTATAAAAATGGTGGAATGCTGTTCTTAGATTTGCCAGGCGCCCACATGCTGCAGCAGTTGATGTGCGCTTCAGGAGATGTGCCTGGTGTTATACTCACCCCAAGATCTTTTTCCTTGAGTGAGGTTTGTAGTCTCTGGCCCCCAAGACTGTACTCCGTCTGCGGTCTTCTTTGTCCTTCCCCAATTTTCATGACTTTGCACTTGGTGGGGTTGAACACCAGGAGCCAATTGTTGGACCAGGCCTGCAGCCTGTCCAGATCCCTTTGTAGTTCTGCCTGGTCCTCATCCGATTGAATTCTTATCAACTTTACGTCATCTGCAAACAGGGACAGTTCGGAATCTATTCCTTCCGTCATGTCGTTCACGAATACCAGAAACGGAACCGGTCCTAGTACTGACCCCTGTGGAACCGCACTCGTCACAGGCGCCCACTCAGACACCTCGCCACATACCATGACTCACTGTCTTCCTGACAGGTATTCCCTGATCTATTGTAGTGCCTTCCCTGTTATCCCTGCCTGGTCCTCTAGTTTTTGCACTAATCTCTTGTGTGAAACTGTGTCAAACGCCTTCTTACAGTCCAAGAAAATGCAGTCTACCCACCCCTCTCTCTCTTGTCTTACTGCTGTCACCCTGTCATATAACTCCAGTAAGTTTGTGACACCGGGTTTCCTGTCCCTGAAACTGTGTTGGCTGTTGTTGATAAGCTCATTTCTTTCTACGTGTTCCACCACTCTCCTCCTGATAATCTCTATAACTGTGCATACTATACAAGTCAGTGACACTGGTCTATAGTTTAGTGATTCATGTCTGTCTCATTTTTAAAAAATTGGAACTATATTTGCTGTCTTCCATACCTCGGGTAATCTCCCTGTTTCGATAGATGTATTGAATATTGTTGTTAGGGGTACACATAGCACCTCTGCACCCTCTCTTAGGACCCATGGAGAGATGTTATCTGGCCCTGTCGCCTTTGAGGTCTCTAGCTCGCTCAGTAGCCTCTTCACTTCTTCCTCCGTTGTATGTATTGTGTGCAACACTTGGTGGTGTACCCCCACCTCTCCGTCTTTCTCGAATCCCTTCTGTCTCCTCTGTGAACACTTTTTTGAATCTCATGTTGAGTTCCTCGCATACTTCTCGGTCGTTTCTTGTGATCTCTCCTCCTTCCTTCCTTCCTTAGCCTGATTACCTGGTCCTTGACTGTTGTTTTCCTCCTGATGTGGCTGTACAACAGCTTTGGGTCAGATTTGGCTTTTGCTGCTATGTCATTTTCACATTATTGGGCCTCCTATCTTACCTGTGCATATTCATTTCTGGCTCTACGACTACTCTCCTTATTCTCCTGGGTCCTTTGCCTTCTATACTTCTTCCATTCCCTAGCACACTTGGTTTTGGCCTCCCTGCACCTTTGGGTGAACGAAGGGCTCACCCTGGATTTTTCATTATTCGTGTTACCCTTGGGTATAAACCTTTCCTCAGTTTCTTTGCATATTGTTGTCACATATTCCATCATGTTGTTTACTGACTTCCCTGCCATTTCTCTGTCCAACTGAACTCCGTTCAGGAAATTATTCATTCCCACATAGTCCCCTTCTTGTAGTTTGGATCTTCCTGCTCCCCCCTCCACTTGTAACAATACTGTGTATTTAAATCTTAAAATCACATGATCGCTGGCCCCAAGGGGTCTTTCATATGTGATGTCCTCAATATCTGCACTACTCAAGGTGAATACTAGGTCCAGTCTCGCTGGTTCATCCTTTCCTCTCTCTCTGGCAGTGTCCCTTACGTGTTGGTACATGAAGTTTTCCAGTACCACCTCTATCATCTTAGCCCTCCATGTTTCCTGCCCCCCATATGGCTCCAAGTTCTCCCAATCGATTTCCTTGTGGTTGAAGTCACCCATGATCAGTAGCTTTGCCCTATGAGCTTGGTTTCTGTGAGAGCTATGATGCCCAGTGATGCCCCTTTGACTCTTTTATGACACTCCTCCCACTTGTTATTCCATCAGCGTTGGTGTACCATACTTTCAGTTTCCTCTCCAACACTGTGTTTTGGGGGGCCTGTGAGGGTGGGGGACCTGGCAGTGTACTGTGAGATTCTATAGCTGAGTGTTGGTGGGAGCTGTGGGTGTGGATTGTAGTTTGTGTGATTGGTTGTGGGGTTCTGGGGATGGTTCTGTGTGTGCTTGCACTTGTTGCACTGCCCTGCTCTGGTTGTCCTCTGCTGATTATACCCTTGTCTCTCCCCCTTGCTCCTTTCGCTTTTGTGTCCTCTCCCTCAGCTGCTGTTATTCTGTTTGCTCTCTGTTTCGGTCTAGGAACACCCTCTTGTATTCTGCCGAGTCCTTCAACTGTGGTTTCTCTTGGAGAATCCTGTTCCGCACTGTTTTTGTCCTGAAAATCAGCTTGATCAGTCATTTTCTCTCGTTCAAATACTCCCCTATTCTCTGAAAATATACAATCTCGGACATGTCCTCTTCACCTATTTCTGTGATGTTCTCAATCTACCTCCTTTCTGTCTGCTGCCTTTCAGTATTTGCCCTTCCCTGGCTCTCCTGAAGCCACAAATAAACACTGACTTTGCCCTCTCCTCCTTCCATTGCCTTTTCCTCTGTGACTCTGGTTCCTGTGTGTACATGGCCATTTTCTCCCTAGTTTTTTCCTGTAGCTCTTGGAGGCAAATTCGTGCCACTGCATTTGACCCATCCCCCTCTCCACCTGTGCCCAGCTGCTCTTCCCCTTCACCCCTAGGCTCTGCTTGGTAGGCTGATGTGGCCTTAGTGTAAGTTATACCTCCTTCCTTCCCATTGGGCCTCCCAGCTTCATATGCTGTGTCGTCTCTGGTCAATATCCCTGTAACCTGCTTCAGTCTGCTTACCTCATCTTCTAGGGCACTTATCCTGGCTATTGCAGTGTCGACTTGAGACTCCCATTTCTTCTTCTCTTCCTCCAACCTCTTTTCCAATTTCACAGAAAGCTATGTCTCCATTTTTGTAGAAAGCTCTCCTAATTTTCTCTCCCACTCTTGTCCCATCCTTTTGCAATGCTCTTCTATCCATTCCTCCTTACCAGAACCATTCTCCCCCGATCCCTGGGTCCTTCCAGTCACCCTCTGACCCACCATTTTTTTTTTTTAGGGGAGAAGGGAAAGGTAGAGGGGAAAGAGATGGGAGAGAGAGAGAGAGAGAGAGAGAGAGAGAGAGAGAGAGAGAGAGAGAGAGAGAGAGAGAGAGAGAGAGAGAGGTAGAGGGGAAAGAGATGGTGAAGGAGAGTGAAAGAAGGGAGAGGTAGAGGAGAAAGAGAGAGATGGTGTGTGTGTGGGTTTGTGTACTCACCTAGTTGTAGTTGCACGGGTCGAGGATAGAGATGTGTGTGTGTGTGTGTGTGTGTGTGTGTGTGTGTGTGTGTGTGAATGCATGTGTGTGTGTGTGTGAATGCATGTGTATGTGTGTGTGAATGTATGTGTATATGTGTGTGTGTGTGTGTGTGTGTGTGTGTGTGTGTGTGTGTGTGTGCTTGTGTGTGTGTGTGTGTGTGTGTGTGTGTGTGTGTGTGTGTGTGTGTGCAGAACAGCCACCATGAAAAAAAAATAGTGAAATTTCCAAAGCTCTACGTCATTTCTCAAATTATCAATGAAATGTAATGGTGTGCACAGCATGGCGTCAGCATGGCGTCAGCATGGCGTCAGCATGGCGTGCAGTGCTTATCCAGGGTCCTGAATGCTGGAATGAACCTGGAATCAGGTGATCATCGGAGTAATTGAATTAATATTTATTTTAATGTTTATGGTGTGTGATAATGTTGCCTGACGACGATAGGTTGGTGCAGAAAATGGTGTCAGGTACGTGGCACCTCTTCCGATGCTCAGAGATCTTCATCTCGTAGATTCAGAAAGTTTCCCTGAAGTTGACAGGTTACACTCAACAGCTCCTCCTCGTCTCCCATCTCTTTATAATCAGTATCATCCAGCGGTCTACTGAAATTGCTTTGCGATCAACAGGTAGATCGCGATCAACATGTATATCGCAATTAATAGGTAGACGGCGATCAAAAGGTTGATCGTGATCAACGTTCAGGTCATCCCCGTTACAAGACATGTCATGAAGCTGACAAAATGCAAAGGTTCACAAGGAGACTAGTCCAAGAGCTGAGGGGTGTGAGCCTTGAGGAAAGAACAGAAGAGCTAAACCTGACGACACTAGAAGACAATACCATGACTTACATGGTCTCAATATACAAAATAGTGAGAGGAACAGTCAGAAAGAAGAGTAAAAAGGGGCAATATCGTGACTGGAACAATACACAAATAACCCGCACATAGGGCAAACTTATGACGATGTTTCGCTCCGATTTGGACCATTAACTAGACGGACTGAAGCACGAAGAAGGTGAGTCTGAGAGGCGAGTCTCAAGCTTAAGATACAGCTGGAAGACTAAAAGAACAGATGAGTCACAGAGATGTTAGGAAATACTTTTTTAACTATAGAGTGGTTAGGAAGTGGAAGGATTTAGATGTGAAATCAATCTAAATCTCTTTGTGACTTGATAAAGCCCACTATGCGGGCGAAACGTAGACAATAAAAGATCGCAGAATGATGCATTTTTGTCAATTTTTCCATTGTGTTAGTATTTTATACCATCTGTCTCCATTTCAATACTATGTATAATATCGCAAGAGGTCAGAAACCAGCCATGAAAAGTGAGTGTGGTGTAGGAGGCATCGAGGCCAGAAACAAATCACGACAAAGGAGGGTGGTGTAGGAGGCATCGAGGCCAGAAACCAGTCACGACAAAGGAGGGTGGTGTAGGAGGCATCGAGGCCAGAAACCAGTCACAACAGGTGAATGTAGTGTAGGAGGCAGCGAGCCCAGGAACTAACACTCATCCTTAGCAAACAGAACTCGGTGAGTACAATTCGGCGAGTATACACGTGAATAAAGAGATAGGTAAATGCATGACACAGCTCAAAAAATAGGAGAAAATAGGTTATTATATCTAATTCAAGAGTAATTGGCAGGATGATTGCAAGATTAACTCTAAATAATAAAGTACAAAGTAATAAAACAGAATAATAAAGGTTAGGAAGGAAAGTGACTGTAGTCAGGACATAAGTAGCCAGTACAAGTTGATGTAGATGTTACTGAAGTGGAGGAACTTGAAGTAGAACTTAAAGTGGAAGAATTAGAAGTGGAAGAATTAGAAGTGGAAGAATTAAAAGTGGACGAATTAGAAGTGGAAGAATTAGAAGTGGAAGAATTAGAAGTGGAAGAATTAGAGGTGGAAGAATTAGAAGTGGAAGAATTAGAAGTGGAAGAATTAAAAGTGGACGAATTAGAAGTGGAAGAATTAGAAGTGGAAGAATTAGAAGTGGAAGAATTAGAGGTGGAAGAATTAGAAGTGGAAGAATTAGAAGTGGAAGAATTAAAAGTGGACGAATTAGAAGTGGAAGAATTAGAAGTGGAAGAATTAGAAGTGGAAGAATTAGAGGTGGAAGAATTAGAAGTGGAAGAATTAGAGGTGGAAGAATTAGAGGTGGAAGAATTAGAAGTGGAAGAATTAGAAGTGGAAGAATTAGAAGTGGAAGAATTAGAAGTGGAAGAATTAGAAGTGGAAGAATTAGAAGTGGAAGAATTAGAAGTGGACGAATTAGAAGTGGACGAATTAGAAGTGGACGAATTAGAAGTGGAAGAATTAGAAGTGGAAGAATTAGAAGTGGAAGAATTAGAGGTGGAAGAATTAGAGGTGGAAGAATTAGAAGTGGAAGAATTAGAAGTGGAAGAATTAGAAGTGGAAGAATTAGAAGTGGAAGAATTAGAAGTGGAAGAATTAGAAGTGGAAGAATTAGAAGTGGACGAATTAGAAGTGGACGAATTAGAAGTGGACGAATTAGAAGTGGACGAATTAGAAGTGGAAGAATTAGAAGTGGAAGAATTAGAAGTGGAAGAATTAGAGGTGGAAGAATTAGAGGTGGAAGAATTAGAAGTGGAAGAATTAGAAGTGGAAGAATTAGAAGTGGAAGAATTAGAAGTGGAAGAATTAGAAGTGGACGAATTAGAAGTGGAAGAATTAGAAGTGGACGAATTAGAAGTGGAAGAATTAGAAGTGGAAGAATTAGAAGTGGACGAATTAGAAGTGGACGAATTAGAAGTGGAAGAATTAGAAGTGGACGAATTAGAAGTGGAAGAATTAGAAGTGGAAGAATTAGAAGTGGACGAATTAGAAGTGGACGAATTAGAAGTGGACGAATTAGAAGTGGACGAATTAGAAGTGGACGAATTAGAAGTGGAAGAATTAAGAGTGGAAGAATTAAGAGTGGAAGAATTAAGAGTGGAAGAATTAAGAGTGGAAGAATTAAGAGTGGAAGAATTAAGAGTGGAAGAATTAAGAGTGGAAGAATTAAGAGTGGAAGAATTAAGAGTGGAAGAATTAAAAGTGGAAGAATTAAAAGTAGAAGAATTTGCAGTAAAGTAGATCAAACAATATCTATCGATTCAATGAATTATATTTCTTTTTTTTTCAGTGGGAAGGTATCATTCTTCCAGTGGGAAGGACTCATTCATTAGTGGGAAGGATTCATTAGTGGGAAGGATTCATTAGTGGGAAGGTCTCATTAGTGGGAAGGGCTCATTCATTAGTGGGAAGGACTCATTCATCAGTGGGAAGGATTCATTAGTGGGAAGGACTCATTAGTGGGAAGGGCTCATTCATTAGTGGGAATGACTCATACAGTGGAAAGGACTCATTCATACAGTGGGAAGGACTCATACAGTGGGAAGGACTCATTCATTAGTGGGAAGGACTCATCAGTGGGAAAAGCTCATTCATCAGTGGGAAGGACCCATTCATCAGTGGGAAGGACTCATTCATCAGTGGGAAGGACTCATTAGTGGGAAGGACTCGTTCATACAGTGGAAAGGACTCATTCATACAGTGGGAAGGACTCATACAGTGGGAAGTACTCATCAGTGGGAAAGACTCATCAGTGGAAAGGACTCATTTATCAGTGGAAAGGACTCATTTATCAGTGGAAAGGACTCATTCATCAGTGGGAAGGGCTCATTCATCAGTGGGAAGGACTCATTCATTAGTGGGAAGGACTCATTCATTAGTGGGAAGGACTCATTCATTAGTGGGAAGGACTCATTCATCAGTGGGAAGGACTCATTCATCAGTGGGAAGGACTCATCAGTGGGAAGGACCCATTCATCAGTGAGAAGGACCCATTCATCAGTGGGAAGGACTCATTCATCAGTGGGAAGGACTCATTCATACAGTGGAAAGGACTCATTCATACAGTGGGAAGGACTCATACAGTGGGAAGTACTCATTCATCAGTGGGAAGGACTCATCAGTGAAAAGGACTCATTTATCAGTGGAAAGGACTCATTCATCATTGGGAAGGACTCATTCATCATTGGGAAGGACTCATTCATCAGTGGGAAGGACTCGTTCATCAGTGGGAAGGACTCATTCATTAGTGTGAAGGACTCATTCATCAGTGGGAAGGACTCGTACATCAGTGGGAAGGACTCGTGCATCAGTGGGAAGGACTCGTACATCAGTGGGAAGGACTCGTACATCAGTGGGAAGGACTCATTCATCAATGGGAAGGACTCATTCATTAGTGGGAAGGACTCATTCATTAGTGGGAAGGACTCATTCATCAGTGAGAAGGACTCATTCATCAGTGGGAAGGACTCATTCATCAGTGGAAAAGACTCATTCATTAGTGGGAAGGACTCATTCGTCAGTGGGAAGGACTTATACAGTGAGAAGGGCTCATTCATCAGTGGGAAGGACTCATTCATCAGTGGGAAGGACTCAGTCATCAGTGGGAAGGACTCATTCATCAGTGGGAAGGACTCATTCATCAGTGGGAAGGACTCATTCATCAGTGGGAAGGACTCAGTCATCAGTGGGAAGGACTCATTCATCAGTGGGAAGGACTCATTCATCAGTGGGAAGGACTCAGTCATCAGTGGGAAGGACTCAGTCATTAGTGGGAAGGACTCAGTCATCAGTGGGAAGGACTCATTCATCAGTGGGAAGGACTCATTCATTAGTGGGAAGGGCTCATTCATCAGTGGGAAGGACTCAGTCATCAGTGGGAAGGACTCAGTCATCAGTAGGAAGGGCTCATTCATCAGTGGGAAGGACTCAGTCATCAGTGGGAAGGATCATAAAACCCCACTCTCCTAAAACCATAAACTCCACTCATCAAAGACCAGAAATTCTCCTGCTCATCAAAAACTATAAACCCCCACTCATCAAAAACCATAAATCTCCACTCATCAAAGACCCCCACTCATCAAAGACCCCCACTCATCAAAGACCACAAACTCCCACTCATCATAGACGAGAGACCTGTTAAATACTGGCCCAGCACATGGTCCAGGCAGGGCGCCGCCATTCATATCACCAGCACAGCTGTAATTAAGAGTGGCTTCCCAGCCCGGGTGCAAACACACACACACACACACACACACACACACACACACACACACACACACACACACATGCTTGTTAGGATCCAGCCAGCCTGGAACAACCTGATATATTTCTGCATTGTTTCTCGTAATGGGGTAAACCCTCGAGGGTCCCTCAGCACAGTGAGTCCTAGTGATGATTGGAATGGTTCGTGTCACGTTCTAACAAGCAAAATTTGCAAATGTCCATCGTTTTACTATTGAGGAATGTTAATGGCCTTGACTCTCTTTTTATGGGTTGTAAATTACGCAGTCATATTAGACGTTTATGCTCGTCCTCTATCTATTTAGGACGGGTTAAAACATCGTCTTCGAGTTCCTTCTGGAAGTGTAGGTTATTCTTGGAGGGTTCCAGTCAGTGTATTGTGAATTATTCCTGTGACTGTGTATTGTGGGACGACGAGGTTGCTCCAGGTTGGTTAAAAATCCACTATGTAATGAGCAAACGTTTTTATATACCGACGATGTTTCGCTCCAAGCATTGGTCTGTGAAGACTCGATAAAGCTCTGTGAAGAGCGAAAAGTCCTCCGTCAACAGGATGTGTTCTGTACATAACGTCTCTGATCATGGCGAAAGATTTCCAGGTTATCAGTTCATTGTGAGCGGAGCAGAATTAGTCTCAGTGATTGAGCCTAGCGAGGAGCGCAAGACGAGACTAGGCCCACTGATTGAGTCCCCCCCCAATTCATATCCTGGCCCGCGGGGATCATTATTTGATCCGTCTCAACCTGTAATCACCGGGAGGAAGAGGACCAGGTTGAAGTACGCAGGGAAAAGGGTTAAGATAGGCCGGTGTGGTCTGCTGGTAGAAATGGTAGGCCTATCGCGTAATGTGTTAAGATCGGTCTGGAGTGCCGGCAGGATGCTAGGCCTACCTTGTCATGTGTCAGAGGTATGGTTGGTCTGTTGGCAGGATAGTAAGTCTGTCCTGTAACGTGTCAGAGGTATGCTTGGTCTACTGGCAGAATATTAGGTCTATCCTGTAATATTCTAACTGGCCAGCCATGTCGAGTCATGGCTCCTGGCACCTCCTTTCAACTTGACGCTTGCTAGATTCGCTGCCTCCTAGCCTCGTGGGTCCTATCGTACCTGCTCTTAAAACTATGTATGTAGCCTACCTCCAGTGTCTTTATCGAGATGATTCCAATTTCCGACCACTCTGAGACTGAAGACATAATTCCTGACATCCCTGTGGCTCATTTGTCTTTAACTTCCAGCCGTGTTCCATAGTACCTGTTTCTCACTTCTCAAAAGCTTGTCCCTGTCTATTTAATTCTTCTAAGTATACCGTACGTTATCACATCTACTCTGGTGCTTCTGTCCTTCAGTGTCTTTAGGTTTAATTTCATTAGCTTCTCCTCGTAACTCATGCCCCTTAGCCTCTGGAACAAGCCTCGTTGCATACTGCTGGACTTTCTTCAGTTTCTTAACATTCCTTTTCATTCTTTTTTGATGCTGTTTACTCTAAGATGTTGTATAAAGGGCCATGAGAGACTCTTGGTTGAGACTAATGAAGGATACTTTAAGATAGGCTAGATAACCAGTGGCTGCAGAGGTTATTCGGCTGATGTGAGCCTCTGGCAGTATACCAGGAGCTATGCTGACCCCTAGGTCTTTTCTCTTTGAGTGAGGTCTGCAGCCTCTGTCTCCACCTCTCTTCATAACTTTGTATTTGCTGTGGTTTAATTCAAACAACCACTTACCCATCCAATCTTACTGGTTGTCCAGATCCATTTGGATTCTTTTTTTCTCCTCGTTTGTTCAAATTCTAATCATTAGTTTTTTCATCATCAACAAACAGGAACAAACCTGATTGAATCCCATTGGGAATGACTCTCACATAAGCCAGAAACAGTACTGGTCCTAATACCGATTCTTGTGGTACCCCGCTTGTCTTTCCCCACGCTGACTTTCTGCCATGACAATCACTCTGCTTCCTTCCCCTAAGGTATTCTTTGATCCACTGGTGAATGTTTTCTGTTATTTCTGTCTCCACCTCATTTTTTTTTTTGCCTTGGTCTCTTTTAGGGTATTTTAGGGCACAGTATCAAATGTCTTCTTAAGAGTCCAAGAAAATACAATCCACTTATCTGTCTGCCTGTCAGTATGTCTCTCTCATTTTCACTCTTGTTAGTTTCTCATAAAACTCCAACAGTTTTGAAATCTATTAACCTGTACTGGTTATTGTTTCTTAAGCCGCTTCTCTCCAAATGTTCTATCATTCTCCCTCTCATCATTTCCATTGTCTTTCATGGTATGTATGTCACTGAAAATGGTCTGTAGTTAAATTTTTTTCTGTATGTCTCCTTTCTTAATAGAGTGAGTAGTTGTTAATCCTAGTTAGTGGTTCAGTGCTTCTGCTCCCTCTGGCAGAATCCATAGTGAGTCTCAGGTCTCGTTGCCTTTGATGTATCCAGGTGCATAAGGAGATTCTTTTCCTCTTCCCTTGTTGTGTGTATGGTGTCTATAACCTGTGGGTGTACCCTGTTCCCTAAGTTATCCTTCACAGTGTTGGCTCTATTTACAATAAGAAATCTTCAGATCATTTGAGCAACACTTCACAGACTTCCTTGTCAATTTTCTTGAGCTCTCCTCCTTCCTTCATCTGTTGAATTACCTGGTCTTGAGGCAGCTTTGGTTAAGTCTTAATCTTTGTTGCTATTTCATTCTCAAATTGTACCTCAGCCTCTCTCCACACCCTTCCATATTCGTTTCTGTATTCACTTATTTGTGGTTGCAGGGGTCGATTTGTGGTGGGGGTTCGGAAGGAGATATGATGGTTAAGAAAAACACACTTGTGGATGGTAACACTATATTGTCAGACTGTGGTAAGGGATGGGGCCCAGCCTGCCTGCTTGCTGTATGTCTAAGCGCGGAGTGAGGGCGAGGCAGCACATCTCACTCATTCATGCTGCATCCCGTGACGTCATACAGTCACTAGGCTTAGGGATCTTCTATATAAACACAAGTAAAGGACGATCAGCAACTATGCTGACAGCTCGGTCATGTTACGTATGTCGTCTCGACATACACTACTATACTATAGGCTGAACAGGCAGGTGGTTCTGGGCTGATTCTATACAATAACAAAGACATATGTAACTTAGAACTAATGGATGGTATCATAATGGATGTTGACATAATGAGTTTTAACGTAATGGGTGTTAACGTACTGAGTTTTAACATAATGGGTGTTAACGTAATCACTTTTAACGTAATGCATTACAAATTATAAAACAAATCATTGTACAATATGGATGGAATTGATCGATCAATCTGTATTCATGCACTCTACGGATTCTGAGGAAGAATAAATATATATATACAAGGTGAAATTAACAGCAAAGGCAATCTGGTGCACTCAGATCATTACTGTCAAATTCTCAGAATACGGAGGGAACGTGAACACGAAAAAAAAATTCTGAAAAACTGATCAGTTAATAACAAAACACACAGTTGACAATTTCATTCATCTCAGACATCTAGTTATACAGACTATATACACTTAAACCCAATTCTGTGAGGGTAAGGTTTACGCATGCAGAATGGTTATCATCTCTGGGAGGATCGAATTCCTCTGCAATGGCTAACACATGCCTTGACTGAGGACAATCTGGATGAGTATCTACAAAAGATACTTGTGGGTTTCTCATTACTTGTCGAGTACTCAAGGAGTAACGACATTCAAGTTGATTATCTGGCTGAGTATTTGAGGTAGAGGGTACAGAGTCAAGAGGACTTTTAGCATCTGTCACATTAGTCTGGGTAGCAATATCATCAACATCGCATACTAATTTCATATGGTCTAAATGCGATTCTTTGTACTTACCAGTACTAATTTCTCTAACCTTATACTTATTGCCAGTGACATGTTCAACAACTCGGATGTTTTGTTGAAATTTGTCAGCATTACTCTTGAACCTACTTTAACTTTTGACGGCTTAGTACGGCTATTAGTTACTCTAGTAAATTCTGCTGTTGATTTATGAAGTGTTTCACGGATTCTTCTAAAAACACTCTGAGCTATGCTGGTACAAGTTGCTATGAAATCATCAGGGTTGTAATTGGGTTTCGGAGTGGAATATAACAACTCATAGGGTAAACGCTTGTCTACACCATACAATGCATAATGTGGAGTATCACCTATGGAAGCATTGTAAGCAGAATTTATGGCACATTGAACATCTGGTATAACTTCATCCCAAGTTTCACTATTGGGGTTGATAGTGGCTCTCAAGACATCAAGTACTTTCTTATTGGTTCATTCAGCTAACCCATTGCTGGCTGGATGATGAGGAACAATGGTGGATTTAGAGATCTTGTACAAAGTACACAAATTTTCAAGAATCTCATTACAGAAATCACCTCCATTATCTGTTACTAAGGCCTTAGGGGTGGTATGCCTGCAGATAATGCGTTCTTTAAACGCTTTAGCTACTGTCTCTGCAGTCTTATCTGCAATAGGGACTAACTCACAATATCTGGTGAAATGGTCTACCATAACACACACATGTTTGTTGCCTTGGAGGGAACATTTAAAATTGGTTAACAAATCAAGGGCAACTCTTTCCCACGGTTCGCTAGTGGTTGGATACACCTGGATTGGATTAGGACCATTGACATTTCTTTTATGTTGCATACAAACACTACATTTCTTAACATACTCTGAAATGTCAGTTGCCATACATGGCTAAAAGTACTTCATTCTGGCTTGTTTCACCGAACGATCCATACCAGGGTGTGCAACACCTGGTGCATCATGAACTAGCTGTAGAGCTACGTTCACTAGTGTCTGTGGAATTACTAACTCTTCTGCTAGGAGTACTCAACTCGACTATTCGATACAGTAATTCTTGACTCATTACAAAGTCACTAATGGGTGCTGGTGGCTTCACAGTAAGAATAAGATCTTCCTGGAGCAGGAATCGAATCACACCAGACCACATGGGATCTGTTCTTTGGGCATTCTTTACATCCTCGGCAGTAAATGGAGGGTCTGCAGTAACTACACTAACGTGTCGCGATAAAGCATCTGCGACTACATTTGACTTGCCAGGTAAATGTTCAAAAGTGGGATTGAACTCTTGGATAGTCAAGGTCCATCTGGCTAACCTTCCAGTAGGTTGTTTGTTCTGGAATAAAGGTATCAGAGGTGCATGGTCTGTCATTATTTACCAGTATCAGAGGTGCATGGTACTGGTAAATAATGTCTCGGAAGTGCTTTAAAGACCATACTATTGCTAAAGCTTCTTGCTCCGTTACTGTATAATTACGTTCAGCCTTCGTGAGGACTCTACTAGCAAATGCAACTGCGTTGTACTTGCCATCAGTCTTCTGAGCTAGTACGGCACCTATGCCAATTGAACTAGCATCAGTTGTCAGATAGAAGGGCTTAGAAAAATCTGGGAATTTCAAAATGGGAGCAGACATTAGCTTTTCTTTTAGTGTCTGGAATGCTCTTTCTTGATGGAAAGTCCAAACGAAAGGAGCATCTTTCTTAAGCAATTCAGTTAGAGGAGCAGCTATGGAAGAAAAATTAGCAATGAAAAATCTGTAGAAACCTGCTAGACCCACAAAGGATCTTACAGCATCAGCAGTTTTGGGAGATGGAAAATTTAGTACTGCCGTTACTTTACTTTGGTCAGTCGTAACCCCTCTAGGAGTGACTACGTGACCAAGAAACTTAATTTCTGATCTGAAAAATTGACATTTAGACAGTTTGATCTTTAAATTGGCTTCTTCAAGCTTACCATGTACTATATCAAGTCTTCTCAAGCGATGCCTCAGCACATTCTGCTAGTACAACCATTAATGCATCAGTTCCAAATTCGAGTAATTCCTTATCAAACAATAGACATACTCAGACTTCTAGCCTTCACAATTTTAGTCGTGATCCTTATGATGCTATGCCGTTGTTCAATGGTAACCCAGACAACCTAGAAGGATGGTTTACTGCTGTTCGAGATAGAGCAAATGCCTCAGTAGATGGTCCTCCATTAGAGAGTTGTTTAATTAGTATCTACTGGGATTTGCGTCCATGCGAGACTTAAGCATTGTGCTTGACCCGTACCGATGGCATGCCCAAATTGACGACTTGATCGTTCCATTTTGGGGTTACCAGCTTGGGTCAGAGATCTGCCATACTGCCGCAGAGTACGATGTACGGATTAAGTCCTTACAAGATTCACAACTCCTGACCCCACCTCTTCGCTGCTTGCTACTAGGTCCACTGTCTCCCTGTTCCATGTGCTTTATTATATTTCTTCTTAAAGCTATGAATGGATCCTGCCTCCACTACATGTGTACTCACCTAGTTATACTCACCTAGTTGTACTCACCTAGTTGTACTCACCTAGTTGTACTCGCCTAGTTGTACTCGCCTAGTTGTACTCGCCTAGTTGTACTCACCTAGTTGTACTCAACTAGTTGTACTCGCCTAGTTGTACTCACCTAGTTGTACTCACCTAGTTGTGGTTGCAGGGGTCGATTCATTGTGTGTGTGTGTGTGTGTGTATTTTAGTTGCATGAACCTACAAAAAGATAATAACTTCAAGGAAACAAATTAAAAGTACGGCCGCGACACATCTGGCAGCGAGGTGGGTGAGGATTATCTGGAAACGTCAGAATCTGCAAGTTTATCACCGGTGGTGCCAGAGTTGGTGGGTATGTGGCAGGTGTGACGTCTTAAAGTACACAGTGTCGTGGTCCAGGTGTAAGCTGGTCACAGGTGTCGTGATGCAGGTGTAAGCTGATCACATGTGTCGTGGTGCAAGTGTAAGCTGGTCACAGGTGGTGCAGGTGTATGCTGGTCACATGTGTCGTGGTGAAGGTATAAGTTGGTCACAGGTGTTGTGGTGTAGATGTAAGCTGGTCACAGGTGTCGTGTTGCAGGTGTAAACTGGTCACAGGTGTTGTGTTGCAGGTGTAAGCTGGTCAGAGGTGTTGTGCAGGTGTAAGCTGGTCATAGGTGTCGTGGTGCAAGTGTAGGCTGGATACAGGTGTCATTGTACAAGTGTAAGTTGGATACAGGCGTCATGGTACAGGTGCAAGGTGGACACAGGTTTCGTGGTACAGGAGTAAGCTAGACACGGGTGTCGAGTACAGATGCACGCTGCACACAGATGTCAGATACATGTGTAAGCTGGACACAAGTGTAAGGTACAGGTGTAAACTGAACACGGGTGTCAGGAATAGGTGAAAGTTGGACACAGATGTCATGGTACAGGTGTAAACTGGACACAGATGTCGAAGTACAGGTGTAAACTGGACATAGGTGTCGTGGCACAGGAGTAAGCTGAACACAGGTGTCGTGGTACAGGTGTAACCTGGACACAGGTGTCGTGGTACAGGTGATGCGTGAATTACACAAATCTTCACCGTTACACTCCTACCTCTGATATACCTGTCACCAGATTCGAGAGTTTTCCTATTCTCTCAGTCCGGCCCTGGTCCAGGCACGTCTGGTGCTTGCCTGGCCAACCAGACTGTTGCTGCTGGCGGCCCCTTCCAGACATCTGCCACAGCCTGATTGATCTGGTACATAGCAGAGATATCCAGTTTCGTCTTGAAGATTTCTGCAATTGTTTTGGTAGGATTTGTGACGTCTTCTAGTAAAGTGCTGAATAGTCTGGGACCAGAGATGTTAAAACAATGTTCTCTTACTGTGTCCATGGCGCCCCGACTTTTCACTTCCTCTCTTATCTAAAACTCGAGTACGCTGTTATGAGACCGTGTAGGTTTGGGACAAGGCCCTAGAGTAAGTATTATCAGGTATCTCTTCCTCCTCCACTCCACTGAGTACATGTTCAGGACTTTGAGGCATTCCCATTAATTTAATGCTTTATTGGCTCTATACGAGTCGTAAATATCTGTTTCAGCTCTTATATCCGTCAACACTGAACAACACTCAAAGTGAAGCAGCACAAGTGATTTGAGAAGCGTCAACATTAGCATTATTTCCCTTGTTTTGAAAGTTCTCGTTATTCACCCTGTGATTTTCCTGCCTTATTGTCTTCTTGTAAGGAAAGGTCAGTTGACACTGATACACTTAGATCCTTGGCGTGTCCCTTCCATTCTGTTTGGTGATTTTATCGTGTTCTGTATACAGTGTTTTTGTTTTGATTATGATAATAATAATTGTATTCAGTATCTGTTTTGAGTTCTTCATTGTTTCCATATGTAATCAGTTCGAACTTTCCATCATTCAACGTCATGTTATTCTCCACTGTTCACTGGAAGACTGACGCTGTATCTTCTACCGTGATGACTCGACTGCTTATTTTGGTATCGATCGCACATGATATGAAGCTGTGGCGAGTGTTCTTAGATATATTTGATACGAGGATGTGGCTATACTACCACAATAATTAGCTAGTAGCTGAGGAAGGGAGGTGAATATGGGGATACAGTACCACCTGAGGAGGAGTGGGGATATGGGGATACAGTACCACCTGGGAAGGAGTGGGGATATGGGGATACAGTACCACCTGGGAAGGAGTGGGGACTGAGGATACAGTACCACCTGGGAAGGAGTGGGGATATGGGGATACAGTACCACCTGAGGAGTGGGGACTGAGGATACAGTACCACCTGGGAAGGAGTGGGGATATGTGGGATACAGTACCACCTGAGAAGGAGTGGGGACTGAGGATACAGTACCACCTGGGAAGGAGTGGGGATATGGGGATACAGTACCACCTGAGGAGTGGGGACTGGGGATACAGTACCACCTGGGAAGGAGTGGGGATATGTGGGATACAGTACCACCTGGGAAGGAGTGGGGGATATGGAGATACAGTACCACCTGAGGAGGAGTGGGGACTGAGGATACAGTACCACCAGGGTAGGACTGGTGCCAGGGGGAGTCCCCACACACATAATACACACAGATAGTAACACCTCCAACAGCTCAATACACATATGAATGAAAAGTGTCGTGATTTTTTTCCTCATAGAAATTGACGAATATTTCCAACAATGCAATGCGGAGACCCGACGAAAAATCAGTCCATCAGTCCAAAAGTTGAATGTGTTTATGTTAATCTTGGAAACCACGTTGGTGGCCAGGCAAGGGCGTTCACCAACCTCCCAGGGAAAAGAGTTATAGGCCTAATTTTTGAGATTGGCCACGCCTGAACCTGGTCTTTACGGTAGGCTCCACAGGACTGTGTTTGGGCAGGTGGAAACCTACACCGTCTGGAGCTCAAGGTTGCCTCATTTGAATATTCACTGAAGGTTGACTGTCGTGACTGGAAGATCTGGAATAGGTGTTGCATGTATGTGTATGTACGTGTGTGTGTGTGTGTGTGTGTGTGTGTGTGTGTGTGTGTGTGTGTGTGTGTGTGTGTGTGTGTGTGTGTGTGTGTGTGTGTGTTTTCTTACCTTACCTATTTGTTCTTATCTATTCGTGGTTGCAGGGGTCGATTCATAGCTCCTGGCCCTGCCTCTTCGCTGATCGCTACTAGGTCCACTCTCTCTCCCTACTCCATAAGCTTTATCATACCTCTTTCTAAAGCTATTTATGGATCCTGCATCTACTACATCACTCTCCAGACTGTGCCACTTCCTGACAACCCTGTTGCTGAAGAATTCCTAACATCCCTGTGACTCATCTGAGTTTTCAACTTCCAACTGTGACCCCTTGTTTCTGTGTCCCATATCTGGAACATCCTGTCTGTCCACCTTGTCAATTTCTCTCAGTATTTTATATGTCGTTATCATGTTGTCCCTATCTCTCCTGTCCTCCAGTGTTGTCAGGCTGAGTTCGCTTAACCTCTCCTCGTAGGACATACCCCTCAGCTCTGGGACTAATCTTGTTGCAAACTTTTGCACTTTCTCTAATTTCTTGACGTGTTTGACCAGGTGTGGGTTCCATTCTTATGCTACATACTCCAATATGGGCTTGACGTACACGGTGTACAGTGTCGTGAATGACTCCTTAGATGTCGAAATGAAAGGCGCTCGTATGCTGCAGCAGTTATTTGGTTGATGTGCGCCTGAGGAAATGTGCTTGGTATGATGCTCGCCCCAAGATCCTTGTGGCATGCAAAGAGTACGTAACCTTTATTCGGCGCATGTACACACCCTCATTTACAGGCTATCTCCCCCAACCAGCGAACCAGGTAACTAAGAGTTGACGATGGGGCCCCGTCGTTCAACTAGTGACCAGGTTCCAGCCAATAAAAAGATGGTTTTGGCAATCGCAGAGGTTATGTGGGTACCACTCTCCTGTCTGCCCTTGTCATTCCCATTCTAGAGCTGGTTGAAGCACGGTCTGCTCTCTTGTGGCTACTATTCTGCCTTGCTTACCGTGGAGTGCACTAATACCTATCACCGTACATAGTGTATATAATGTACATATTGCTTTTCTAAATTGGTGAAGGATAATATAAGTCAAAACTTTTCTGCTGTGTTTATTTTGCTCCCCTTACACCCAGGATAACAGGCCATTTGGACTCCTGGGTTGTAATAATCCTTTTCCTTGAGTAAGTTTTGCAGCCTTTGACCTCTTAGACTGTACTCCGTCTGTAGTCTTCTTTGTCCTTCCCCATGTTTCATAACTTCGCACTTGGTGGGGTTAAACTCCAGGAACCATTTGTCGGACCAGGCTTCCAGCCTGTCCTGATCCCCTGATCCTCGTCAGCTTGTATTCTCATTAGCTTTACGTAGTCTGCAAACAGGGACACCTCTGAATGTCATGTCATTCACATATTCAAGAAACAACACTGGAGGTAGGACTGACCCTTGTGGAACCACATTCGACACATGCACAAACTCTGACACCTCATGTCACACACGTTGTTTCCTACCTGTCAGGTATTCCCTGATCCATTGCAGTACTTTTCCTGCTATTTCTGCCTTCTTTTCTAGCTTTTCAACCGATCTCTTGTGTGGAATTGTCGAAAGTCTTCTTGCAGTTCAGGAAGATGCAATCTACCCACCTCTCTCTCTCCTGTCTTCTGTTACCTTGTCGTAGAACGCCAGAAGGTTTGTGACACAGGAGTTCCCTTCCCTGAAGCCGTGCTGGTTGTCATGTATGAGGCCGTTCCATTCTAAGTACTCCACCACTCTTCTCCTGATAATCTTCTCCAAAACTTTACATACTATACATGTCAGCGGCACTGATCTGTAATTTAGTGCAGCCTGTCTGTCTCCTTTCTTAAAAATAGGGATTACATTTGTGTACTCACCTAATTGTGGTTGTAGGGGTCGAGAATCAGCTCCTGGCCCCGCCTCTTCACTGACTGCTACTGGGTCCTCCCTCTCCCTGCTCCATGAGCTTTATCATACCTCATCTTAAAACTATATATAATTCCTGCCTCCACTATATCGCTGTGTGTGTGTAAATGAACTACACACACACACACACACACACACACACACACACACACACACAACCCATCAGAGAACAGCAGGAGGACAAGGCAGGAGTATGATGAGAGTAATAAAGCGATGGTTGACTGGCTGAAGTGGCCAGAAAGGCTCATGCGTGCAGGGCAAAGCTGCTGATTGTGGGTTATTTCAATCACAAGGAAATTGACTGGGAGAACCTGGAGCCACATGGGGGCCTAGAAACGTGGAGGGCTAAGATGATGGTGGTACTGGAAAACCTCATGTACCAACACGTAAGGGACACTACCAAAGAGAGAGAGGATGAACCAGCACGATTGGACTTAGTATTCACCTTGAGTAGTGCAGACACTGAGGACATCGCGTATGAAAGACCCCTGAGCTTCGTTACAAGAGTTACAAGTGGAGAGAGAAGCAGGAAGGGCCGGATGCATGAAGCCAAACTACAAGAAAGGGGACTATGCAGGCATTAAGAATTTCTTGCACGAGGTTCAGCGGGACAGAGAACTGGCAGGGAAGTCAGTAAACGAGATGATGGAATATGTGACAACAATATGCAATGAAGCTGAGGAGAGTTTTGTACCCAAGGGTAACAGAAATAACGAGAAAGCCAGGATGAGCCCTTGGTTCACCCGAAGGTGTAGAGAGGCCAAAACCAAGTGTGCTAGAGAATGGAAGAAGTATAGAAGGCAAAGGACCCAAGAGAACAAGGAGAGTAGTCGTAGAGCCAGAAATGAATATGCACAGGTAAGAAGGGAGGCCTGGAGTTTACCTGGAGAGAGTTCCGGGGGTCAACGCCCCCGCGGCCCGGTCTGTGACCAGCCCTCCTGGTGGATCCGAGCCTGATCAACCAGGATGTTACTGCTGGCTGCACGCAAACCAACGTACGAGCCACAGCCCGGCTGGTCAGGTACCGACTTTAGGTGCTTGTCCAGTGCCAGCTTGAAGACTGCCAGGGGTCTATTGGTAATCCCCCTTATGTTTGCTGGGCGGCAGTTAAACAGTCTCGGGCCCCTGGCACTTATTGTATGGTCTCTTAATGTGCTAGTGACATCCCTGCTTTTCATTGGGGGGGATGTTGCATCGTCTGCCAAGTCTTTTGCTTTCGTAGTGATTTTCGTGTGAAAGTTCGGTACTAGTCCCTCTAGGATTTTCCAGGTGCATATAATCATGTATCTCTCCCGCCTGCGTTCCAGGGAATACAGGTTCAGGAACCTCAAGCGCTCCCAGTAATTGAGGTGTATTATCTCTTATGCGCGCCGTGAAGGTTCTCTGTACATTTTCTAGGTCAGCAATTTCACCCGCCTTGAAAGGTGCTGTTAGTGTGCAGCAATATTCCAGCCTAGATAGAACAAGTGACCTGAAGAGTGTCATCATGGGCTTGGCCTCCCTAGTTTTGAAGGTTCTCATTATCCATCCTGTCATTTTTCTAGCAGCTGCGATTGATACAATGTTATGGTCCTTGAAGGTGAGATCCTCCGACATGATCAATCCCATGTCTTTGACGTTGGTGTTTCGCTTTATTTTGTGGCCAGAATTTGTTTTGTACTCTGATGAAGATTTAATTTACCCGTGTTTACCATATCTGAGTAATTGAAATTTCTCATCGTTGAACTTCATATTGTTTTCTGCAGCCCGCTGAAAGATTTGGTTAATGTCCGCCTGGAGCCTTGCAGTGTCTGCAATGGAAGACAGTCATGCAGATTCGGGTGTCATCTGCAAAGGAAGACACGGTGCTGTGGCTGACATCCTTGTCTATGTCAGATATGAGGATGAGGAACAAGATGGGAGCGAGTACTGTGCCTTGTAGAACAGAGCTTTTCACCATAGCTGCCTCGGACTTTACTCTGTTGACTACTACTCTTTGTGTTCAGTTTGTAAGGAAATTATAGATCCATCGACCAACCACGATCGACCAACAACAATACGAAAACGACATAGCAGCGAAAGCCAAATCTGTTCCAAAACTATTGTACAGCCACATCAGGAGGAAAGCAACAGTCAAGGATCAGGTGATAAGGCTGAGGAAGGAAGGAGGGGAGTTCCCATGAAACGACCCCATAGTATGTGAGGAGCTCAACACGAGGTTCAAAGAAGTGTTCTCAGGGAGACAAAAGGGCCTCCAGAAAGACAGAGAGGTGGGGTTCACCATCAAGTGTTAGACACAATACATACAACCGAGGAAGAAGTGAAGAGGCTGCTAATCGAGCTGGATACCTCAAAGGCAATTGGGTCAGATAACATCTCTCCATGGGTACTGAGAGAGGGAGCAGAGGCATTATGTATACCACTGACAACAATTTTCAACACATCGAAACAGGAAGACAGCAGCGAGTCATGGTACGTGCCGAGGTGTCAGAGTGGGCGCCTGTGACGAGCGGGGTTCCACAGGGGTCAGTTCTAGGACCAGTGCTGTTTCTGGTATTTGTGAACGAAATGACGGAAGAAATAGACTCCTGTTTGCAGATGATGTGAAATTGATGAAAAGAATTCAATCGGATGAAGACCAAGCAGAAATACAAAAGGATCTGACAGGCTGCAGGCCTGGTCCAACAACTGGCTCCTGTTGTTCAACCCCACTAAGTGCAAAGTCATGAAGATTGGGAAAGGGCAAAGAAGACCGTAGATGGAGTATAGTCTAGGGGGCCAGAGATTACATACCTCACTCAAGAAAAATGATCTTGGGGTGAGTATAACACCAGGCATATCTCCTGAGGCGCACATCAACCTAATAACTGCTGCACCATATGGGCGCCTAAAAAACCTAAGAACAGCATTCCGATATCTCGATAAGGAATCATTCAGGACCCTGTACACCGTGTACGTCAGGCCTATATTGGAGTATACAGCACTAGTTTGGAACCCGTACCTAGGCAAACACGTAAGGAAACTAGAGAAAGTGCAAAGGTTTGCAACAAGACTAGTCTCGGAGCGGAGAGGTTAAGGTAAATCAATATGACGACACTGGAGGAGAGGAGAGATAGGGGGGATATGATAACGACATATAAAGTACTGAGAGGAATTGACAAGGTGGACAGAGACAGGATGTTGCAGAGATGGGACACAGCAACAAGGGGTCACAGTTGGAAGTTGAAGACTCAGATAAATCACAGGGACGTTAGGATGTATTTCTTAAGTCAGAGTTGTCAGGAAGTGCAATAGTCTGGACAGTGTTGTAGTGGAGGCAGGATCCATACACAGCTTTAAGAAGAGGTATGATCAAGCTCATGGAGCAGGAAGAACGACCCAGTAGCAACCAGTGAAGAGGCGGGGCCAGGAGCTATAACTCGACCCCTGCAACCACAACTAGGTGAGTACACACACACACACACACACATACCAAGTGTCTATTTAACATGTTCTTCTGACATATGGTAACTAATTCACGAACGGACATGCGTGCGTGAGTGAAGGCTGGTGATATGGTATCGACTGAGAGGGGAAACAGTTCCCAGAAAGAATCAAGAGGAAACAACCTGCGTTGAACCTGACACCAAATCTGTGACCTGAACCATCACGATAACAAGATCTTCTACTGACTAATGTTGAGCTCTACCAACAGTGTTGAGCTCCACCAACAGTGTTGAGCTCCACCAACAGTGTTGAGCTCCACCAACAATGTTAAGCTCCACCAACAGTATTGAGCTCCACCAACAATTTTAAGCTCCACCAACAGTGTTGAGCTCCACCAACAGTGTTGAGCAGAAAGTAGGCAGGAACAGTGGAGATGTGAAGACGATGTAATCAGTCCATCACCCTTGTAGTCGTAGAATTTGAGGTTGTCAGCCCCTCAGCCTGGAGAAGTTCAGTTCCAAAGTCAGGAACTATCTGAAGATCAAGCGACAGTGCAGAGACTTAAATACTGTCGGAAGGAGAGGTGCAGAGTAGTAGTAGTAGTAGTAGTAGTGAGAATGTAGCCACTGAGAGTTCATGTCCCTCTCAGATCCAACAATTCTCACTTGAAAAGGTTGTCCACTGTGTTTTCTGTACCAAGATGCAACGTGTTGCAGTGTCTGACAAGATGAACATCAAAATGGTATAAAGTTGCCTAACTGTTGCATATGTGTCTTACCTAACAACCTGTCGGTATTGTATACCATTTTGATGTTCATCTTGTCAGACACTGCAACACGTTGCATCTTGGTACAGAAAACAACACAGTGGACAACCTTTTCAAGTGAGAATTGTTGGATCTGAGAGGGACATGAACTCTCAGTGGCTACATTCTCACTACTACTACTACTACTCTGCACCTCTCCTTCCGACAGTATTTAAGTCTCTGCACTGTCGCTTGATCTTCAGATAGTTCCTGACTTTGGAACTGAACTTCTCCAGGCTGAGGGACTGACGACCTCAAATTCTACGACTTCAAGGGTGATGGACTGATTACATCGTCTTCACATCTCCACTGTTCCTGCCTACTTTCTGTATTCGACTGAAGAAGCCTACTGTGTAGGCGAAACGTTTCGGAATAAAGTTGCCTAACTGTTGCATATGTGTCTTACCTAACAACAGTGTTGAGCTCCACCAACAATGTTGAGCTCTACCAGCAATGTTAAGCTCCACCAACAATGTTGAGCTCCAACAATGTTAAGCTCTACCAACAGTATTGAGCTCCACCAACAGTGTTGAGCTCCATCAGCAATGTTAAGCTCCAGCAACAATGTTAACTCCACCAACAGTGTTGAGCTCCACCAACAATGTTGAGCTCCAACAATGTTAAGCTCTACCAACAGTGCTGAGCTCCACCAATAGTGTTGAGCTCCACCAACAACGTTAAGCTCCACCAACAGTATTGAGCTCCACCAACAGTATTGAGCTCCACCAACAATATTAAGCTCCTCCAACAGTGTTGAGCTCCTCCAACCGTGTTGAGCTCCACCAACAATGTTGAGCTCCACCAACAGTGTTGAGCTCCAACAATGTTGAGCTCCACCAACAATGCTGAGCTCCAACAATGTTAAGCTCTACCAACAGTGTTGAGCTCCACCTAGAGTGTTGAGCTCCACCAACAGTGTTGAGCTCCACCAACAATGTTAAGCTCCACCAACAGTATTGAGCTCCACCAACAATATTAAGCTCCAACAGTGTTGAGCTCCTCCAACCGTGTTGAGCTCCAACAATGCTGAGCTCCAACAATGTTAAGCTCTACCAACAGTGTTGAGCTCCACCTAGAGTGTTGAGCTCCACCTAGAGTGTTGAGCTCCACCAACAGTGTTGAGCTCCACCAACAATGTTAAGCTCCACCAACAGTATTGAGCTCCACCAACAATATTAAGCTCCTCCAACCGTGTTGAGCTCCTCCAACCGTGTTGAGCTCCAACAATGTTGAGCTCCACCAACAATTTTGAGCTCCAACAATGTTAAGCTCCACCAACAGTGTTGAGCTCCACCTAGAGTGTTGAGCTCCACCAACAGTGTTGAGCTCCACCAACAATGTTGAGCTCCACCAGCAGTGTTGAGCTCCAACAATATTAAGCTCCACCAACAGTGTTGAGCTTCATCAACAGTGTTGAGACACACCAACAGTGTTGAGCTCCACCAACAGTGTTGAGCCTCACCAACAGTGTTGAACCCCACCAACAGTGTTGAGCTCCACCAACAGTGTTGAGCTCCACTAACAATGTAGAGCTCCACCAACAGTGTTGAGATCCACCAACAGTGTTGAGCTCCACCAACAGTGTTGAGATCCACCAACAGTGTTGAGATCCACCAACAGTGTTGAGCTCCACCAACAGTGTTGAGCTCCACCAACAGTGTTGAGCTCCACCAACAATGTAGAGCTCCACCAACAGTGTTGAGCTCCACCAACAGTGTTGAGCTCCACCAACAGTGTTGAGCTCCACCAACAGTGTTGAGCTCCACCAACAGTGTTGACAGTATCTTCAATGGTTTATTAAAATAATCGTTATTAATGTCAAATTAAAACTCATTATATTCAGATAATTCATTTTGTCAATGGTCACTGACATTTTTCATCTATAATTAGTTATGTCTACTCAAAAACACTACATAAATAAATCACACAAAAACATTATATCTTAATGCATTTTATTGTGAAGACGTTTTGCCCACCAGGAACTTTATCAACTCACAAAGAACCTGACCCGAGTCTTGTCGCGAGGTGAGAGAACAAGGTCATGAGGTCACGTGAGAGCAGTCAGCCCAGTAAGTGAGGTCAGGTGATCACAGTGTCAACTACTGGGAGAATAAGTCTCGCTAAAACTTCAAAGATTGTTATTGATCCTGAGTTTTGATTAATGTTATTGATTGTGATTATTACTGTAGATTGTAAACATAATCTTCTACGATGGTCACTTTCTATGATGATAAATCTTCTCTCTGGGAAGTTCGTAGGTTGACTCTCTCTTAGTGTTCTTCTTTTAGCATGAGTTAATATGGTCTTGGACTCTGGAATCTAGGTCTCCGGAAGTTTCGCTGACATCTCACAACCTTCACATGGTATGGTACATGTGCTGGCAGTAATCATCATTGTCTTCCCTGATATTTGCTGTAGCTAAGGTACTGGAAATGTTACTGCTGGTTTTGTTGACGGTAATTACATTATAACTGCTGGGTATAGTGTTGCTATTAGATAATAATGCTCGGTGAAAACTTGATTGATATAATTACTGTGCATTATTCTTCGAGAGTTGCAAGAGTAGTTTCTGTGTGCTCTTAAAAAGAGTCCAATGACTGATCCCACGCTTGGTTCCGTCATCGTGAAAAGAATAATAATGAAGGCTATTTATATTTGCTGGTTTGTTGTAGACCTTGAAATCAAGTTTACCATAATTCGTTTCGAATCAGCACATATAGGAAGGGAATCTGTCCGTAATTTTCTTCTTCAGTAGCAAACCTGAAAGCAGGATCCACCGAATTAATGCTGTTAAGGAGATTCTGGATGTTGGGGCGTCGGGGGAAATGTCTAGGATATCTTAGCCTGTCACTCCTTGTTGGATATGACTTTTCAGTCTCTTCCTCCAGATGTTCCATGTATAGGCTGGCCATGACAGTACTCTGGGGTCAGCCTATGGTTAGGCCCAAAGACTGCTTTTACACGGAGTCTTCAAACGATAAATATCTGTAAATGACACACACGTTAATGGCGTCAAGGATACCTTGTGCATTGGGTCCATCATGAATCTGAACTTTCATACGAAACAGGTCAATGATTTTGATGGTGGGCACCTTGGTGAAGAAAAAGAACATAAAGTCGAAACTAAATAACTTTATATTCCCTATCCTTATGTCCCTGATTCTTTTTTGAGAAGAACTCCTAAGTGTCTTGGGTGGGTTGTGCTAATGGTTCCCAAGTATCGTGAGAGATGTTTACCTAACAGACCAGCTAGTTGATGTGGACCTCTGCTAGTGCCCGAGGTCTCAGGTCTCGTTGGGGTCCCAGATTTATGAGTTTTGGTCAAACCGTACATGTGTGTTGGTCTGGGGGTGAAAAAGAATCAGGTGAGGAAATCATTTGGCCCATTCAAATTTCCTAAGGATTAATCTGATATGCTAAAACTATTTACTGCATAGTTCGTATGTGGTTTTCATGTGATGGGTTCGTAAGTATCTCTGCCAAAAAGAATACATTTTTCTTGATGTAACGTACAAAATGGGGCGCCTAGGGGCTTAAGGCCTTGTCTAGAGGCAAAGGTAAAAGTTGCACGATTTTTTTTTATTAACACACTGGCCGATTCCCACCAAGGCAGGGTGGCCCGAAAAAGAAAAACTTTCACCATCATTCACTCCATCACTGTCTTGCCAGAAGGGTGCTTTACACTACAGTTTTTAAACTGCAACATTAACACCCCTCCTTCCAGTTGCACGAATATCATGTAAAAATGAGCCACCCAAGTTTACCCTAATCAAAACAGAAAGTTCTAAACCAGCGTCACTACTTCAATAGGTTGGTTATTACAGGGTTTAGGCAAAGTTCCTCGTTAGGAAAATATACATTTATTACCTCTAACAATATATGCAAACACTAGATAAACACACCCACGTTTCCCTCAGCATGTACCCCCAAATTAAGATACATAAGGAGCTGGCAGGCTACGATATAAAAGCAAAACCGAACCCACACATGTATGTGCAATAAGATCACAGTAAGTATGAGGTTAGGACCCAGCGGGCGCCATGCCCTACCCTACTCTCCTACCGACACCATCTCACTAAATTTCACCAGCCCTCACTCAACCAACAGATCCTTGACCACATCAGGGCTCAGGTGAGCTTATTGGTAAGCACTAAAGTATCCTATGGCTTGGATCGGATAAACAAAAAGAGAGCAAAACTTAGCTTAAATAACCGGCATCTGGCAAGGATGTTTGTCACTCGTGCCGCTTCCCCGCGTGACTCCCCCGCTGACACACCGATTCTATACATTTGAAAAATAAGTCACGACAGGACTTCTTTACATTTTATAGTTTAAGTTACTTTAAAGTGCCCACAAATGTATAAAATTATCTATAAAATTATGGTTCACAATTATAACATGGTTTATAAAATTATGGCACACTTCGCCACTTCAGTGAATTTCATGACGACTCCACTACCTTCGTCAGAGGTGACGAGGATCGAGGTGTAAAAGAAGCTCTAGATATTTCGAACTCATTCTGACGCCCTCTTCAGCATAGTTTGAGGCTTAAATTTATGATACTCATTTTACAGTGAGTTTTCTTCTCCGTGTGGATTCGCTGGTATCAGTAACGTAAATACATGATAATCACTAACTAGGCCAGCAAGCCATAGTATAAGAAGGAAGCCAAGGAACGTCTCTAAACATCTTTCCTATAGTAAAATTTGTGGACTCGTGCACCTCTGTCATAATATATTTGATAACTGCTTTTCTGTTGGAAAAGAAGGTGGATTTGGCAGGTTCCGGACTAAGGGTCAATGGAGGAAATTGAGCAAATAACGGTAGACGAAGGATGTTGCGTGTTGTGTAGTGGTGGTTTGGGAAAGTATAAATAACAAAAAAGGCACAATACCGTGACTGGAACAATACACAAATAACCCGCACATAGAAGAGAGGAGCTTACGACGACGTTTCGGTCCGACCTGGACCATTTACAAAGTCACACTAACGAAAAGGATGTATGTATGTATAATGTTCGCCAAGACTGGAGTCCTGGCACGGGTCTAATCTTGCAATGACTCGTCTCTGGCTCCCGAGGGAGAAAGGTTTCTGCAATGTTGCAACGTATGCTGCTCAAGCACTGTTCTGGTCGTTCATGTGGTGCGTCTCATAAGCGACAACAACACCGTATGTACTCCTAACTGTGAACACTAGCGAGGAGGAGGATATGTCGTTATCACGGGCAACAGGACCCCAATGGAAATAAGTCACTCTGTCTGACTTTTTTGGGTTATCCTAGGTTCTCTACACATATGCTGCTATGTATGATAATTCTATGTAACTGTATTTGTGTATACCTGAATAAACTTACTACTAACAGCTTGTCTGGTTCGTTGACTCCATGGTACTACACTAGTGTGGCCGCAGGAGAGAAGGAGGGAGTATATATAGACCAGCAGACGGGGACGGGACAACAGAGGTAGTAGAGAGATAGTCAGTCAAATACTAAGAAATATGGGCACTGCAAGGGAGCTAGGGGCCCAAAGAAGGTAGGAGCAAGAACGCAGAGGTGGGAGAATAATAAAGGACAAATACCCAACTCAGAAGAAAGAAACCCCCAATTGAAAAAGTGAAAAGAGGAAAGGGGAAGAGGGAGAAGATGAAAAAAAGAATCGGGTTAAGTTACATGTGTTCTGAAGTTTGGAGCATTTTGCAATGTAATGGGAAAGGAAGGCATCTTCAGAGACAAAGCCACGACTAAGATTCATACAAAGAAAGTTGTGTATGAGGGAGGATTGAACCAGACGGTAACTGTGAAAGTTAGAAGTAGGGTAGACAGCTTTAGCAGAAGACCAGTCAGTAGAATGACTGTGATCTCTGACATGACAGAAAAGAGCATTGTTGGTGTCGGCAAGCCTAACACTACTTTTGTGCTCCCTAAGTCTGTCTGAAAGAGATCGGCCAGTCGTTGTAAGCTCCTCTCTTCTATATGTGGGTTATTTGTGTATTGGGAAAGTATATTTTGATGAACCCGTGTGAGAGACGGATTTTCATGGGTTGAGTTCAGAGTGGCTTGTGAGCACAGACACTTTCTAGATTGTTCACAGTTATGTAGGTGGTCTTGTGTGAGAAGAGTTAGGCGATTTTTGTACCAGATAGAGTCCCGTGTTATTGGAGTCTTTAACTTGTGAGGGGTTTGAAAGTGTAAAATTTCTGGGGTCTTAAAACTAGTGACGAAGAGGGAGAGGGCAATGTAAGAGTGGGTCTTCGATGAGTCTTGTGTACTGGGGGTCTTAAACTAGAGAGGAAGGGGGGTACTGCAAGAATGAGTCTTCCATGAGTCTTGTGTCCTGGGGGTCTTAAACTAGTGAGGAAGTGGGGGAGGGTACTGTAAGAGTGGGTCTTCCATGAGTATTGTGTTACTCAGTTTTAAAAATGTTAGAAGTCATGTCTGTGTCAGGGAGCGTCATAGTGCTGTCCCTGACTTGTTATTCCATCAGTGGAGAATCCTATATAAATTCATTACGAGAGAAACTTCTAATCTATGGAATTCCCAGCTAAGAAGCGACGAGGCTAGCTTAACACTTACAATCCAAGATACATATTCATTAATTAAAGCTTCAACATGAACGCTCTGCTCTAACTTGCTCACCCCTGCTAGATATCCTGCACGTAGCTCCTGCAGGAACCTCCTGCTGGATATCCTGCAGGTAGCTCCTGCAAGAACCAGCTGCTGGTAACTCGGAATGCTTCAGGGAGGCCCTACAGAACTCCAAGAAAATGGAGAATCCGCTAACTCTCTTTTGTATCCCCAGTATTGATGACGCCTCAAATATCAAATCTTGTCCTCCATTACCACCTACATTACTACCTTCACCACCATCACCACCATCCTCAAGACCATCACCACCACTACCATCATATTATAAATGTGAATCTAAAACCTGTAATAACATAGCATCAGTCAATGTGTATCGTCGATACCAGAAATAGTCAAGTCGAACCTCTGTACAATGATCTAGTGAAAATTAATTTCTGGAATGATCTGTTCAAAATTGAGCAAAGAGCACCTGAGCACTTGCACATGTCGAGTGCTCTACGAACCTTCATATTGCAATTGTTGACCTGTATTCAAAATGCGAAGCCGATGAGATAAGGTGGTCTTATGTGATAAACGACAACCTTTGATTGTAGAAGCAACCACCACCACCATTACCACCGCGCCAACACCACCACACTCACACCACCACACTCATACCACCACACTCACACCACCACACTCACACCACCACACTCACACCACCACACTCACACCGCCACACCAACACCACCATACCTTCACCACCACACTATCCCCACGATATCAGAGCTACTACAATCACCACCACCATCACCACCGTCCTCAAAACCATCACCACCACTAGAACAATCATGATTATGCAGAACAACCACTGAGAAAATATAGTGACATTTCAATCGCTTTCGCGAATTCACTATTGTTTCCTCAGTGGTTCTGCATGTTGTTATATCACCTGTTTACTGTGATCTTATTGCATACATGTTTATATATGTGAATCTATAATCTGTAACAACATTTGTCAATGTGTCAGCTATACCTACAGCTGACATAGGCTGAAGGACACCTCATATGATGACTTGAAGCAATGTTGCACCAGTTCTCATGTCACTGGCATTACCCTTTAATGCAAAAGGCATTGTTCCAGGCTATGGAACAAAACTCTTCTCCAGAACGAGAGACTGACCATCTCAAAACGACGTCTTCAAGGATAGTGGACTAGTTGCATCGTCTTTACATCTTTACTACTTTTGCTGACTCCTCTGTACTGGACTGAAGAAGCCAACTGTGTAGGCGAAGCGTTTCGCCAACATGTGTCTTATCAACGTGTCGGTATTTTATACCATTATCATATTCATCCCACCCTCACTCTGAAACATCAGAATGCCTCAGCACCTGACTAAACTGACCAGTCTAGAGTAATTAACGTACTGCTACGAGGCTCTGGTAGCCCTGCTTCCAGCTGCCTGGTATGACTCGCTGGGTCGTAGTTTAGTACAGCGTGTGTTGAATACAAGACGAATAGTGTATAACAGAGAGCTAAATAAGTTGCAGTGCAAAGCACACCGGCTAACATACTCGATACATACCACGGGAAGAACACGGGAGTGTGTGTGGAAGAACACGTGAGTGTGTCTGGAAGAACACGTGTGTGTCTGGAAGAACACGTGAGTGTGTCTGGAAGAACATATAAGTGTGTCTGGAAGAACACGTGTGTCTGGAAGAACACGTGTGTCTGGAAGAACACGTGTGTCTGTAAGAACACGTGAGTGTGTGTCTGGAAGAACACGTGAGTGTGTGTCTGGAAGAACACGTGAGTGTGTGTCTGGAAGAACACGTGAGTGTGTGTCTGGAAGAACACGTGAGTGTGTGTCTGGAAGAACACGTGAGTGTGTGTCTGGAAGAACACGTGAGTGTGTCTGGAAGAACACATAAGTGTGTCTGGAAGAACACGTGTGTCTGGAAGAACACATAAGTGTGTCTGGAAGAACATGTGTGTCTGGAAGAACACGTGTGTCTGGAAGAACACGTGTGTCTGGAAGAACACGTGTGTCTGGAAGAACACGTGAGTGTGTCTGGAAGAACACGTGAGTGTGTCTGGAAGAACACGTGAGTGTGTCTGGAAGAACACGTGAGTGTGTGTCTGGAAGAACACGTGTGTGTGTGTGTGGAAGAACACGTGAGTGTGTGTGTGGAAGAACACGGGAGTGTGTGTGTGGAAGAACACGGGAGAGTGTACAACACAAAAGGGCGATGAAGAACATAGGAAGGTGAGGAGGAGCACAGGAAGGTGAGCACACAGGAGGGTGAAGAAAAACATAGAGTGAGCGAGAACACAGCAGGGTCAGGGAGGACACTGGAGGGTCAGGTAGGACACTGGAGGACGATGGAGGACACTGGAAAGTCAAGAACACTGGAGGGTCAGGGAGGACACTGGAGGGTCAGGGAGGACACTGGAGAATCAAGAAGAACACTGGAGGGTCAGGGAGGACACTGGAGGACGATGGAGGACACTGGAAAGTCAAGAACACTGGAGGGTCAGGGAGGACACTGGAGAATCAAGAAGAACACTGGAGGGTCAGGGAGGACACCGGAAGGTCAGAGAGGATACAGTGGAGGGTCAAGTAGGACACTGGAGGATGATAGAGGACACTGGAGAGTCAAGAAGAACACTGGAGGGTCGAGAAAGACACTGGAGGGTCAGGGAGGACACAGGAAGGTTAAGAAGGACACGGGGGGAGGGAGAACACAGGGGGATAAGGGAGGATACAGGGAGGGGGAGGGAGGACACAGGGGATAAGGGACACAGGGGGTAAGGGAGAACACAGGGGGTTCAGGGAGGACACAGGGGGTGAGGGAGGACACAGGGGGATGAGGGAGAAAACATGGGTCCGGGAGGACACAAGGGGTCCGGGAGGACACAGGGGGTTTCAGGGAGGACACAGGGGGTGAGGGAGGACACAGGGGTGAAGGAGGACACAGGGGGTCAAGGAGGACACAGGGGTGAGGGAGGACACAGGGGGGTTCAGGGAGGACACAGAGGGTGAGAGAGGACACAGGGGGATGAGGGAGAAAACAGGGGTCAGGGAGGATACAAGGGGTCCGGGAGGACACAGGGGGTTTCAGGGAGGACACAGGGGTGAGGGAGGACACAGGGGGTCAAGGAGGACACAGGGGGGTTCAGGGAGGACACAGGAGGTGAAGGAGAAAACAGGGGTCAGGGAGGACACAGGGGATTTCAGGGAGGACACAGGGGGTGAGGGAGGACACAGGGGGGTTCAGGGAGGACACAGGGGGTGAGAGAGGACACAGGGGGATGAGGGAGAAAACAGGGGTCAGGGAGGACACAAGGGGTCCGGGAGGACACAGGGGGTTTCAGGGAGGACACAGGGGTGAGGGAGGACACAGGGGGTCAAGGAGGACACAGGGGGGTTCAGGGAGGACACAGGGGGAGAAGGAGAAAACAGGGGTGAGAGAGGACACAGGGGGTCAAGGAGGAAACAGGGGTGAGGGAGGACACAGGGGGGTTCAGGGAGGATACAGGGGGTCAGGGAGGACACAGGGGGTCAGGGAGGACACAGGGGGTGAGGGAGGACACAGGGGGTCAGGGAGGACACAGGGGGTGAGGGAGGACACAGGGGGTGAGGGAGGACACAGGGGGATCAGGGAGGACACAGGGGGATCAGGGAGGACACAGGGGGATCAGGGAGGACACAGGGGGTCAGGGAGGACACAGGGGGATCAGGGAGGACACAGGGGGATCAGGGAGGACACAGGGGATCAGGGAGGACACAGGGGGTCAGGGAGGACACAGAGGGTCAGGGATGACACAGGGGGTCAGGGAGGACACGGGAAGACAAAGGGGGTCAGGGAGGACACAGTGGGTCGGGGAGGACACAGGGGGTCGGGGAGGACACCGGGGGTCAGGGAGGACACAGGGGGTCAGGGAGGACACAGGGGGTCAGGGAGGACACAGGGGGTCAGGGAGGACACAGGGGGTCAGGGAGGACACAGGGGGAGGCCTACACTCACCAGCAGCGCCATCTACGGATCGATGAGTGTGAGTGTCCGTCTGGTGTCCGGGGTCGCTGGCCGCTGGCGCCGGCTGCAGCAGCAGGTAGGCTTAGTAAGGCAGGCCTCCCTGGCTGGCTGTCTGGCTGGCTGGCAGCCTGTTGCAGCCGGGCCCCCGACAAAATCACTACTACTCCCGACTCCACCACCAGCAGACTGCAATACCACCACCACTACCACCATCACCACCACTACCACCACTACTACTATCACTACCACCAGCGCTACCACCATCACCACCACCACCACCACCACCATTACCACCACCACCATTACCACCACCACCATCATTACCACCACCACCACCATCACCATCACCTCCACCACCGCTACCACCATCACCACCACCACTATCATCACCACTACCACCACCACTACCACCACCACTACCATCACTACCACCACTGCCACCACCACTACCACCACCACTACCACCACCACTACCATCACCACTACCACCACTACCATCACCACTACCACCACTACCATCATCACTACCACCACTACCATCACCACTACCACCACTACCATCATCACTACCACCACCACCACTACCATCACCACTACCACCACCACCACTACCATCACCACTACCACCACCACCACCATCACCACTACCATCACCACTACCACCACCACCATCACCACTACCATCACCACTACCACCACCACCACTACCACCACCACTACCACCATCACCACCACTACCACCATCATCACCACTACCACTGCCACCACCACCACCACCACTGCCACCACCACCACCACCACCACTGCCACCACCACCACCACCACCACCACTGCCACCACCACCACCACTGCCACCACTACCACCACCACTGCCACCACCACCACCACCACTGCCACCACCACCACCATCACCAGTACCAACCTAACACCAGCAACAACCAGTCCAAAACCAGCAACAACCATCCCAACACCTGCAACACCCAATCCAACACCTGCAACAACCAACACAACACCTGCAACAACCAACACAACACCTGCAACACCCATCCCAACACCTGCAACAATCAAGGGAACAACATGGTATGTTGTCATGCACATCAACATCGTCCACTGAATATGTATATTATCGTTCTTCAACTGTGAGCGAGAAATGTGCTTCACGCAAAGGTATGTTATGGTGTGTGTGTGTGTGTGTGTGTGTGTGTGTGTGTGTGTGTGTGTGTGTGTGTGTGTGTCTGTGTGTGTGTCTGTGTGTGTGTGTGTCTGTGCGTGTGTGTGTGTGTGTGTCTGTGCGTGTGTACTCACCTAATTGTACTCACCTAATTGTGGTTGCAGGGGTCGAGACTCAGCTCCTGGCCCCGCCTCTTCACTGATCGCTACTGGATCCTCTCTCTCTCTGCTTCCTGAGCTTTGTCATACCTCTTCTTAAAACTATGTATGGTTCCTGCCTCCACTACTTCACTTGCTAGGCTATTCCACTTGCTGACAACTCTATGACTGAAGAAATACTTCCTAACGTCCCTGTGACTCGTCTGAGTCTTCAGCTTCCAGTTGTGACCCCTTGTCCCTGTGTCCCCTCTCTGGAACATCCTATCTCTGTCCACCTTGTCTATTCCCCGCAGTATCTTGTATGTCGTTATCATGTCTCCCCTGACCCTTCTGTCCTCCAGTGTCGTCAGTCCGATTTCCCTTAACCTTTCCTCGTACGACATTCCCTTGAGCTCTGGGACTAGCCTTGTTGCAAACCTTTGTACTTTCTCTAACTTCTTGACGTGCTTGACCAGGTGTGGGTTCCAGACTGGTGCTGCATACTCCAGTATGGGCCTAACATACACAGTGTACAGTGTCTTGAACGATTCCTTATTAAGGTATCGGAACGCTATTCTCAGGTTTGCCAGGCGCCCGTATGCTGCAGCGGTTATTTGGTTGATGTGTGCCTCCGGTGATGTGCTCGGTGTTATGGTCACCCCAAGGTCTTTCTCCCTGAGTGAGGTCTGTAGTCTTTGTCCACCTAGCCTATACTCTGTCTGCGGTCTTCTTTGCCCCTCCCCAATCTTCATGACTTTGCATTTGGCTGGATTGAATTCGAGAAGCCAGTTACTGGACCACATGTCCAGCCTCTCCAGGTCTCTTTGCAGTCCTGCCTCATCCTCGTCCGATTTAATTCTTCTCATCAACTTCACGTCATCTGCGAACAGGGACACTTCAAAGTCTATTCCTTCCATCATGTCGTTCACATATATCAAAAATAGCACTGGTCCTAGAACTGACCCCTGTGGGACCCCGCTCGTAACAGGCGCCCACTGTGATACCTCTTCACGTACCATGACTCGTTGCTGCCTCCCTGTCAGGTATTCCCTTATCCATTGCAGTGCCCTTCCTTTTACGTGTGCCTGATCCTCCAGCTTCTGCACTAATCTCTTGTGGGGAACTGTGTCAAAGGCCTTCCTGCAGTCTAGGAAAACGCAATCTACCCAACCCTCTCTCTCATGTTTTACTTCTGTTACCTTGTCATAAAACTCCAGGAGGTTTGTGATACAAGATTTGCCTTCCATGAACCCGTGCTGGTT
>NC_091324.1:3489974-3499974 GCF_038502225.1 Cherax quadricarinatus
TAGGCACTGGTGGGTCAGTCTGAGATAGGGAGCAGAGAGAGGCAGGGCGGCTGATGGTGCTTCCCATACTTTCCGTTATAATTATACGTACTAACCAGCCTACGTGAGTGTTTTTACCCCATCCACCTTATCGAACCCACATGACAAGACATGTACAACACTTGATGAACAGGACACATGTACAACACTTGATGAACAGGACACATGTACAACACTTGATGAACAGGACACATGTACAACACTTGATGAACAGGACACATGTACAACACTTGATGAACAGGACACATGTACAACACTTGATGAACAGGACATATGTACAACACTTGATGAACATGACACATGTACAACACTTGATGAACAGGACACATGTACAACACTTGATGAACAGGACACATGTACAACACTTGATGAACAGGACACATGTACAACACTTGATGACATGAACATGTACAACACTTGGGTGTCTATTGTTCAGATGTTTCTACTATGCTTGAGATGTCCAGTTGTTTCACTTGTGTCTTAGTCATCAACTATTTATAACATTCCTCTCCTCCTTGTTTGTCTCCGTTTGGTCTCTCGAATGTTCTGAGTATTTTGTACATCGTTGTCATGTCTCACCCGAGTCTTCTCCCTGCCAAGGTTATAGAATTCTTGAAGTATTTTCTTATAATTCAACCCTCTTATTTCTGGAGCTCGTCAAGTTGTGCACCTCTGAACGACCTCCAGCTTCCTCCACCACTTCCATCCCCACCACTTCCACCTACACAACTTCCGCCCCCACCACTTCCACCCTACCACTTCCACCCTCACCACTTGCACCACTTCAACCTCACCACTTCCCTACCACTTCCCCCCCCCACCACTACACCCAACCATTTCCACCCCACCACTTCCACCCCACCACTTCCAAACTACCGTTTCCTCCCCACCACTTACAAACTACCGCTTCCACCCTACCACTTCCGCCCCCACCACTTCCACCCCACCACTTCCACCCCCCACCACTTCCACCCCACCACTTCCACCCCACCACTTCCAAACTACCGCTTACACCCCACTTCAACCCCACCACTTCAACTTCACCACTTCCACCCCACCACTTCCACCCCACCACTTCCAAACTACCGCTTCCACCCCACCACTTCCACCCCCACCGCTTCCACCCCACCACTTCCACCCCACCACTTCCACCCCACCACTTCCACCCCACCACTTCCACCCCACCACTTCCAAACTACCACTTCCACCCCACCACTTCTACCCCACCACTTCTACTCCACTTCCAGACTACCGCTTCCACCCCACCACTTCCACTCCACCACTTTCACCCCACCACTTTCACCCCACCACTTCAACCTCACCACTTTCACCCCACCACTTTCACCCCCACCACTTTCACCCCACCACTTTCACCCCCACCACTTTCACCCCCACCACTTCCACCCCATCACTTCCACCCCACCACTTCCACCCCACCACTTCCAAACTACCACTTCCACCCCACCACTTCTACCCCACCACTTCTACTCCACTTCCAGACTACCGCTTCCACCCCACCACTTCCACCCCACCACTTTCACCCCACCACTTTCACCCCACCCCATCAACCACACCACATTCCACCCACCACATTCACCCCCACCACTTTCACCCCCACCACTTCCACCCCATCACTTCCACCCCACCACTTCCACCCCACCACTTCCACTCCACTTCCACCCCACCACTTCCACCCCACCACTTCCGCCCCACCACTTCCCACCACTTCCACCCCCACCACTTCCACCCCCACCACTTCCACCCCCACCACTTCCACCCCACCACTTCCACCCCACCAGTTCCACCCCCACCAGTTCCACCCCACCACTTCCACCCCACCCCTTACACCCCCACCACTTCCACCCCAACCACTTCCACTCCCACCACTTCCAAACTACCGCTTACACCCCACCATTTCCAAACTACCGCTTCCACCCCACCACTTCCACCCCACCACTTCCACTCCCACCACTTCCACCCTACCACTTCCACCCCACCACTTCCACCCTACCACTTCCACCCCACCACTTCCACCCCACCACTTCCACCCCACCACTTCCACCCCACCACTTCCGCCCCACCACTTCCGCCCCACCACTTCCACTTCCACCCCACCACTTCCACCCCACCACTTCCGCCCCACCACTTCCCACCACTTCCTCCCCACCACTTCCCACCACTTCCGCCCCACCACTTCCGCCCCACCACTTCCACCCCACCACTTCCACCCCACCACTTCCACCCCACCACTTCCCCCCACCACTCCCCACCACTTTCACCCCACCAATTCCACCCCACCACTTCCACCCCACCACTTCCACCCCACCACTTCCGCCCCACCACTTCCCACCACTTCCTCCCCACCACTTCCGCCCCACCACTTCCACTCCCACTTCTACCCCACCACTTCCGCCCCACCACTTCCACCCCACCACTTCCACCCCACCACTTCCCCACCACTTCTACCCCACCACTTCCACCCCACCACTTCCGCCCCACCACTTCCTCCCCACCACTTCCGCCCCACCACTTCCTCCCCACCACTTCCACCCCCACCACTTCCACCCCACCCCTCCTCCCCACCACTTCCTCCCCACCACTTCCACCCCACCACTTCCACCCCACCAATTCCACCCCACCACTTCCTCCCCACCACTTCCGCCCCACCACTTCCACCCCCACCACTTCCACCCCCACCACTTCCACCCCCACCACTTCCACCCCACCACTTCCTCCCCACCACTTCCACCCCCACCACTTCCGCCCCACCACTTCCTCCCCACCACTTCCGCCCCACCACTTCCTCCCCACCACTTCCACCCTACCACTTCCTCCCCACTTCCGCCCCACCACTTCCTCACAAAAACTTCAGCCCCACCACTTCCTCCCCACCACTTTCTCCCCACCACTTCCTCCCCACCACTTCCACCCCACCACTTCCACCCTCACTTCTACCCCCAAAAAAACTGTCAGAAATAGATCACATAAAATTAATTAAAACATGAGAGATCCTCAAACACATCAGGTTTCCAGAAATGATTATATTTTAATCCATATTTGAACTGTTAATGAACACGGACTCTCAAGTCTGAGAAGATCGTATTTGTTCACACTGTATCTTGTGTGTACTCAGAGTTGTTACAGTCGTACACTGTGTCGTCTTCTGTATCTTGTGTGTACTCAGAGTTGTTACAGTCGTACACTGTGTCGTCTTCTGTATCTTGTGTGTACTCAGAGCTGTTAAAGTCGTACACTGTGTCGTCGTCTGCATCTTCTATGTGCCCTTAGAGGGTTACTATCTGCACGCTAGTATCGGTAGTTCCCATTCTCGAATGATGTGCACTCTGTACGTGGCCTGTTGGAACTACCGTTGTATGCACTACTGACGGTATGGTTGATGCTACTGTTAAAACTACCGTTGGAACTAGTGTTGCAAATACTACTGACGGTATAGTTGATGCTACTGTTGGAACTACCGTTGGAACTACTGTTGCAAGTACTACTGACGGTATGGTTGATGTCACTGTTGGGGCTACTGTTGGAAATAATGTTGGTGCTACTGTTGAAACTGTTGGATCTACTGTTGGGAATATTGTTGGTGCTACTGTTGGAAATACTGTTGGTGCTACTGTTGAAACTACTGCTGGAAGTATTGCTAACGCTACTGGTGATGATACTATTGAGACTACTGTTATAAGTACTGTTGGGAGTAGTAATCGAACTACTTTTGGAATCACTGTGGGAAGTATTGCTGGAAATACTGTTGAAACTACTGTTGCAACTACTGTTAGAATCTGTTGGAGCACTGTCGGAAACACTGTTAAAGGTACTGATGAAACTACTGTTTGAGGTACTGTTGGAACTATTGTTTGAGGTACTGTTGGAACTACCCTTAGAAGTACTGTTGGAACTACTGTTTGATATAATGTTGAAATTTCTGTTGGAAGTTCTGTTAGAAGTGAAAGGTTAGATCACTTTCTTGAAGGTCAGATCACGTACGTACTTGCAGATAAGGTCACGTACGCAAGTAATGGCGGAGCAGGTCACGTACGTAAGTAGTACTTGCAAGTCGCCCTCGATGCAACATATAAGGAAAGTGCCTCAGTATATAAGGAAAGTACCTCAATATATTAGGAAAGTACCTCAATATATTAGGAAAGTACCTCAATATATTAGGAAAGTACCTCAATATATTAGGAAAGTACCTCAATATATTAGGAAAGTACCTCAGTGTATTACGAAAGAACTTCAGTAAGGAAAGTACCTCGATATAAAAATATAAAAAGAAAGTGCCCTAATATATACATTGGCCCACTATATAATATATACAGTGGCCCACTATATAATATATACAGTGGCCCACTATATAATATATACAGTGGCCCACTATATAATATATACAGTGGCCCACTATATAATATATACAGTGGCCCACTATATAATATATACAGTGGCCCACTATATAATATATACAGTGGCCCACTATATAATATATACAGTGGCCCACTATATAATATATACAGTGGCCCACTATATAACAAAATGTGTCAACACACTTAAAAGTCGTGGTCCCAACTACGACTAGAACTAGAGGGAGTCTAGTGTCAGCCACAGTCTGAGAGTACCTAGCTAGCAACTTACCTGGAGGGTGTCCCGGGGGGTCAACGCCCCCGCGGCCAGGTCTGTGATAAGTGTATTTAATTGTATAGTTGCATACACAGTTGCGCATACAAGCACATACACACGCACGCTCACGCGAGACCTATATACATCGAGAGATGTGCAGAGATGTGCATATTTCAGTGTATTTACATTGAGTGTATACATGATGGAGGGGTCTGATGGTGGAGTGTGTACAGGTGGTTAGGATAACTTGGGGTGAGGATAGTGGAGGGGAACAGGTGGTGGAGGGGTACAGGTGGTGGAGGTGTACAGGTGGTGGAGGGGTACAGGTGGTGGAGGAAGCACATTTCGTGTACGTAGAAAGGAGGGAGGGAAGTGCAGAGATGGAGGGAAGAGAAAGGTAGAGGAGGGTAGGCTATATGGAACAGAAATTACGTAAGGGTGTGTTTTGAAGGGGAGAATGTGTGTGTGTGTGTGTGTGTGTGAGGGGAAGAGAGTGTGAGGGGAAGAGTGTATGAGTGAGGGGAAGAGTGCGCGTTTGTGTGTGTGTGTGTGAGGGGAAGATGAGGGGAAACGAGAGTGTAAAGTTGGGCAAGGAAGAGGAGGGGAGGTGAAGGGAATATGAAAGGAATGGGATGGGGGAGGGGAAGGAAGGGAAAGGGGATAGAGAAAGGGAAAGGGGGATGATAGGGGTAGAAGAGGGGGTAGAAGTGGTGGGGGTCAGGTAACTACCACTCATGGAGCTACACATTGATCCAGAACCTCACGTCTACACTCACACACGCACACACACAAATACATACATTCGCGGAAATATGCAGTCACTCATTTGAAGACATATACACGAGTACATACACATATACACGAGTACATACACATATACACGAGTACATACACATATACACGAGTACATACACATATACACGAGTACATACACATATACACGAGTACATACACATATACACGAGACATGTGCTGTATTACATTATATATATATATATATATATATATATATATATATATATATATATATATATATATATATATATATATATATATATATATATATATATATGTCGTGCCGAATATGTAAAACTGGCCAATTAGCTAGAACTCATTTAAAATTAAATCCTTTCTAAAATTTTCTCTTATACGTTTAAATATATATTTTTTTCATTAATGTTGATGTAAAAAATTATAATTTTGCATCAAAAGGAACTTAGAAAACTGACCTAACCTTATTATAACAAGCGCAATTTATTTTAGCTTAACCCAACTAAATATATTTTAGATTTGTTTACAATAATTTAATACTAAACAAACACAGTGAAATATATTTTTTTCGTTAGGTTCAGAATGATTTTGGCGAAATTATTGCATACACAAATTTTCACTTGTCCACCATGGCAAGATGAACGTTGCTATTTAAGCCAAGATCGCAAGTTCTGCCTATTCGGCACGACATATATATATATATATATATATATATATATATATATATATATATATATATATATATATATATATATAATATATATATATATATATATATATATAATGTTAAAAGCAGGAGGGGATATAGTTTTGGAGTGGTTGGTGCAATTATTTAATAAATGTATAGAAGAGGGTAAGGTACCTAGGGATTGGCAGAGAGCATAGTTCCTTTGTATAAAGGCAAAGGGGCAAAAGAAAGTGCAAAAATTATAGGGGGATAAGTCTGTTGAGTGTACCTGGTAAACTGTATGGTAGAGTTACTAATATATATATATATATATATATATATATATATATATATATATATATATATATATATATATATATATATATGTAGTGCCGAATAGGTAAAACTCATTTAAAATTAAGTCCTTTTTCAAATTTTCTCTTATACGTTTAAAGATATATTTTTTTCATTTATGTTAATGTAAAAGTTAATAATTTTGTACCAAAAGAACCTTAGAAAACTTACCTAATCTTATAAGAAGTGCAGTTTAATTTAGCTTAATCCAACTAAATACATTTTAGAAAAGTTTACAATAATTTAATAATAAACAAACACACATTGTTTTCGTTAGGTTCAGAATGATTTTTTGCGATATTATTGCATACACAGATTTTTGCTTGCCTTATTCGGCAAGTAGAGCGTTGCTATATATATATATATATATATATATATATATATATATATATATATATATATATATATATATATATATATATATATATATATATATATATATATATGTCGTGCCGAATAGGCAGAACTTGCGATCTTGGATTAAATAGCAACGTTCATCTTGCCATGGTGGACAAGTGAAAATTTGTGTATGCAATAATTTCGCCAAAATCATTCTGAACCTAATGAAAAAAATATATTTCACTGTGTTTGGTTAGTATTAAATTACTGTAAACAATAAATAAATTGCTCTTGTTATAATAAGGTTAGGTAAGTTTTCTAAAATTCTTTCGGTGCAAAATTAAAAAAATTTATATTAACATTAATGAAAAAATATATCTTTAAAGGTATAAGAGAAAATTTTAGAAAGGACTTAATTTTAAATGAGTCCTTGCTAATTGACCAGTTTTACATATTCGGCACGACATATATATATATATATATATATATATATATATATATATATATATATATATATATATATATATATATATATATATATATATATATATATTGTAGACAGCACTACACAGGAATGCACATGCATAACTCACGAAATCGTAATGACACGATTGCAAACAAACCATACCATGGGGACTTGAGGTAGAGTTCGTCACGGCCACGCTAGCTGGAGATTCGTCTGTAAAAACTTGCATTTGTGGTCACAGTGGTGCCTGTGCTAACCTTCCTATGGTGTAGAAATATATCTAGTTGGACGAATCTTATTGTGGCTAGCTGGTCCAGTAGCTAACGCGACGGTCTGGAGTTTTGAGACTCTCTGACCGCGGGTTCAAACCCCACCCGTGGTATGGTATGCACATGCATATATATACATACACACACACATCTAGGTTTTTCTTTTTTTCTTAATAGTTCTTGTTCTTTATTTCCTTTATTCTCCATGTGGAAGTGGAAAGGAATCTCTCCTCCGTAAACCATGCGTGTTCTTTGAGGTGACTAAAATGCCGGGAGCAACAGGCTAGTAACCCGTTCTTCTGTAGAAAATACTAAAAAAGAAGAAGAAAAACTTTATAAAACTGGGATGCTTGAATGTGTGTGGATGTAGTGCGGATGATAAGAAAGAGATGATTGCTGATGTTATGAATGAAAAGAAGTTGGATGTCCTGGCCCTAAGCGAAACAAAGCTTTAGGGTGTAGGCGAGTTTCAGTGGGGGGAAATAAATGGGATTAAGTCAGGAGTATCTGAGAGAGTTAGAGCTAAAGAAGGGGTAGCAATAATGTTGTAGGATCATTTATGGAAGGAGATGAAATATAAATGAATAAATTCAAGGATTATGTGGATTAAAATAAGGGTTGGATGCGAAAAGTGGGTCATAATAAGTGTGTATGCACCTGGAGAAGAAAGGAGTGTAGTAGAGGAGAGAGAGAAAGATTTTGGGAGATGTTAAGCGAGAGTGTAGGAACTTTTGAACTAAGTGAGAGAGTAAGTGTGGTAGGGGACCTAAATGGTCAAGTATGAGAAACATTTAGAGTGGGTGTGGTAGGTAAGTTTGGGGTGCCAGGTGTAAATGATAATGGGAGCCCTGTGACTGAACTTTATATAGAAAAGGGTTTATAGGTAATACATATTTTAAGAAAAAGAGGATAAATAAGTATACAAGATATGATGTAGGGCGTAATGACAGTAGTTTGTTGGACTATGTATTGGTAGATAAAAGACTGTTGAGTAGATTCCAGGATGTACATATTTATAGAGGGGCCACAGATATATCAGATCACTTTTTAGTTGTAGCTACAGTGAGAGTAAAAGGTAGATGGGATACGAGGAGGATAGAAGCATCAGGGAAGAGAGAGGTGAAGGTTTATAAACTAAGAGGAGGCAGTTAGAGTAAGATATAAACAGCTATTGGAGAATAGATGGGCTAGTGAGAGTATAGGCAATGAGGTCGAAGATGTATGGGGTTGGTTTAAAAATGTAGTGTTAGTATTCAGCAGAAGTTTGTAGTTACAAGAAAATGGGTGCGGGAGGGAAGGAGAGCGATTGGTGGAATAATGATGTAAGGAGAGTAGTAAGGGAGAAAAAGTAGAAGTGATGCAAGAGTATATGGAGAGAAAAAGAGAGGTTAAGAGAGTAATGAAGCAATGTAAAAAGAGAGCAAATGAGAAAGTGGGTGAGATGTTATCAACAAATTTTGTTGAAAATAAGAAAATGTTTTGGAGTGAGATTAATAAGTTGAGGAAGCCTAGAGAACAAATGGATTTGACAGTTAAAAATAGGAGAGGAAAGTTATTAAATGAAGAGTTAGAGGTATTGGGAAGATGGAGGGAACATTTTGAGGAATTGTTAAACGTTGATGAAGATAGGGAAGCTGTGATTTCGTGTATAGGGCAAGGAGGAATAACATCTTGTAGGAGTGAGGAAGAACCAGTTGTGAGTGTGAAGGAAGTGTGTGGGGCAATGAGTAAAATGAATGGGGGTAAAGCAACTGGGATTGATGGGATAAAGAAAAAAATGTTAAAAGCAGGTGGGGATATAGTTTTGGAGTAGTTAGCATTTTTATTTACTAAATGTTTGGAAGAGGGTAAGGTACCCAGGGATTGGCAGAGAGCATGCAAAAATTATAGGAGAGTGCAAAAATTGTAGGGGAATAATTCTGTTGAGTATGCCTGGTAAAGTGTATGGTAGAGTTACTATTGAAAGAATTAAGAGAAAGATAGAGAGTAGGATAGAAGATAAACAAGAAGGCTTTAGGAAAGGTGGGGGTGTGTTGATCCAAGTGTTTACAGTGAAACCTATAGGTGAACAGTATTTAAATAATGGTAAAGAGGCTGTTGTGATATTTATAGATTTGGAAAAGGTGTATGACAGGGTGGATAGAGGGGAAATGTGGCAGATGTTGCAAATTTATGGAATAAGAGGTAGGTTACTGAAAGCAGTGGAGTTTTTATGAGGATAGTGAGGCTCAGGTTACAGTATGTAGGAGAGAGGGAGATTATTTCCCAGTAAAAGTAGGCCTTAGACAAAGATGTGTGATGTCACCATGGTTGTTCAATATATTTATAGATTGGGTTTTAAGAGAAGTGAATGCTCGGGTGTTGGCAAGAGGTGTGGGGTTTAAAGATAAAGAATATAACACAAAGTGGGAGTTTTCATAGTTGCTCTATGCTGATGACACTGTGCTCTTGGGAGATTCTGAAGAGAAG